>NC_092794.1:72075750-72097110 GCF_918797505.1 Bemisia tabaci
TGGAGCCTATATAAAGGGCACTCCGTGAAGATGTGAGGATTTCATTTTGCCACATAAAAAAGCGCTTTATCTCACGGATAATCCAGCATCCGCTTACATCCTTCAAAATTTTAGCTATAATTTTTGAATTTAGAAAAAAACCAGTAATATAATGGTTCAACGCCATTGGTTCATTCTGTTCAGGTTCGTCCGAGTTTCGGGAACGAAATTCCTGTCGTCGTTATCAACCTCCATCTACTGTATTTATTTGTGAATAATGAACAGATGTAATTTAAAAGTTCAATTCATTTTAGATCCTAACTAATATTACACACTTATATTATTACGCCCACTTTTATCCCGATACACTACTTCATTGGTTTCTTAAAAATCTCAAGTGATTTCTGGTCGGTCGTTGCCAACCTCTCTAACTAGTTGTGAATAGATTTACCATTTACCTAATTTGGATAAGAGTTTAATTCTTTGTAGATGCTAACTACTATATTTACACACTCATATTATTACGTCTCACGTGTTCTACTGGAGCCCGATATACTATTACCTTAGTTTCTCTTAAAATTTTCAAGTGGTATCTTTATTTTATTGAACGAAAATGTGACAAATTTTTAAGTGAGGTTATGTCGTCATGTTTATGTCAGTACCTGACCTAAGCGATAGATGTAATTCAGGTAAATTACGTTAACGAAATTACACCGAAATTGTGCCAAACTCTAAAGAGGAAGCAGCATTTACATCACAGAATGCATGCTCGTGACTAAAGTCTAAAAATTACTGGAATATGATCCTCGGCCTTCACATGCGACTGTCACTGAACTTCGACCAAAATTTATTCGCTCTATATCTTGCCATCAACCTATGTGCTCTGGAGTGATTATGCTTCTCTGAAGTGTATGTTATTTACATTAAGAACATGTTTCCTTCATGATTTATCTTGGAATCCTCCTATCTCTTCTACCGTTCTTGTTACGCGTGGCTTGCGAACCTGAGTATGTGAGGCACAATTCCATCCCTTTTCGGAACAGTTCAATCATAGGTCAACTTAATGTCACATAATCAAAGGTCTTTGACTGTGAGCATTTGCTCAAATTGGTTTCTTCTGAGTCGCTTTGATTTTGCGTCAGGAGTTGTTAGAAACTTCATTTTGCCCAACAATGAATAACAAGGTCTTTAATGAAAGGTATGTACCCGTTTTATTCTCATAATTTCATGAGTTGATGATAAAAATACAATGAAGGCTTCATTTTCTTGCATAAATTGCTGTGTGAAATGGGTGCGTCCATCCCTCCTCTATTTAAAAGAGTAACAGAATGTATCGCCCATCTGTTTAGAGGACTTCAGTATTAAGATACGTAGGTACGTGTTCCTGTCTAGTTCCATTGCAATAAGTGTGATCGTGTTAATCAAGGCTAAATACAATTAGACCCCATGGTATCAATGTAATCATAAATGCCTCTCCACTCTTACCAACTAGGTGCGGCATATCCTCCGATCAAGAGATGGAGATTGCCGTCTCAGCAGGTACGAGGGTGAGCCTACGAACCCAGGTATGGTGACCGTAAGTACCGCTTTGGCCGCTCACATTCAGATAAGCCTTTTTTTCTAATGAACTCATGCCAATACTTAGATCTCCAGACTTATTTACTGCATTAAGAACACATAAGATAATAAATTAAATAGGTAAAGTCAGTTGTCAATCTTTATACCAAGTGCAGGTACCAACATAATTTTTTGTCATTGGGTGGACAAAGGACACTAGCTGCAATGCAGCGATTCATAGATTCAATTGTTCCCAACCGGTCCGTGATTTGGCATCACTCCTTTGGATAAAAAGATCACGATATTTCCATTATTATTAATTAAAAACATCATTTAATTTGACAACAGTTCTGTGTGCGTTTCCCACTGTCTGAAGTTCAGTAAAAATAAGGACTCAATTGTGGTTTGTGGTGGCCACATTCTTCATGATGCAGTTAGAGTTACTTCTCAACCATGAACCAATGAACACCTGCAGATTCGTTTCAGAATCAGCATTGGTGCGCTCTCTAGCGGCTAACGCCAAAACCCTAGTTTTCACTTTCACTTTTCTCCACCAGTAAGCGCTGTGTGAACCCGACGGCACTTATCATCATTGTGGCTTATGGAGAAATCAAGAACTACTTGTGTTTTTTCGACATTTTTAATTCGATCATCATTAATTTTTGCAAATTTTGCTGAAACGGGTAGTTAAAGCCATAGTGAATCCTAGAGTCCCTTTATACCCAGAGTTACGACAACTCACTTTTGGTTGGGCCAGGATTGGGCTGAAAGTGGCCTAAAAAAAAATCCAATTCTGATTGGTTCTCGCTCATGGAGGCCGAAACTAGTGCACCAAGATGGCGGTACCTCGAATGTGAACAAGAATAATGAAAATATTATCTAATTGTGGTTTATCAAGAGTAAATTGTTATTTCCATCGGTCTAAAATGAAAATAGATTAAGAAATTATTCACAAACCAATCTAATTTTCGTTTTAATTGATCAATTTGTTGATGTTGTTGTTTTTGTGTGACAGACATCGCAGGATTCCTGATCCTTATCCCTCAATATCGTTCGTTTGAGTGCACTAGTTTCGGCCTCCATGGCCAGCCAAGGTCGGCTGCCAGTCAGCTGATAATCGAGTTGTCGTTACTCTGGGTATAAAGGGACTCTAGTGAATCCATTAATGTATCATACTCTTGAAAAATATTCCAAAAAGGAAGTAAATTGAGACTTAAACCAAGTGTGAACCGACAAGCATTTCTTATCACGGCGGCTTACGGGAAAAGCAACGACTGCTCGTGTTTTTTCGACATTTTTTAAGTCAATCGATATTAATTTGTGTAAATTTTGCTATAAATAGATGGTCAAAGCCATAATAAATCCATTCATGTATGTTACTCCTGGATTTTATTCATATAGGGATTTAATTTCTGACTTATACAAAGTGTGAACCAAACCGGCATTCTAACATGGTGGCTTATGGAGAAATCAACAACACTGCTTGTGTTTTTTCGACGCTTCGGTTTTGCCAGTTCTTCGTACAGCCAGACCTTTAGGTACTTATTCACCCAAAAACGACCTGATATAAACTACAAAAACCCTCAAAAACATTTTTCGGGCAAAAAATCCGGTCGAGGAAATTGACGTGTCACTTCCTTTTCAAGTATAAGATAGGCAAAAACCTTTGATGAATTCCCAAGGTCCACTAAGACTAATAATCATCAAAAAGTTCAAAAAAAAAAATAAATCCCTTGCCAAAAATAAATAAAAAAAACCGATTTTGAGATAAATCCCTCGAATGAACTTGAAATCACAAAATCGGTCGAGGATGTCAACTGAAACTTTTCCCCCTTTAATTATGAGCTCCGCAACAAGCGTGACTCGCTTGTACCTTTTCATACACGAGCCGCACGAATTCATCTCTTCTTCTCTCCTCTCCTTCCGTCCATGGACAGAGGTCCAAAATTTTTCGGATTTACTGACGCGACCGGCTGCGGCTCGGTGCGTAAACATGGGTGGATTATACTAATATTACACATAAGTCAGAGAGATACACGTACAACCTGTCGACTTAAGTGGGGCTCATTCCGTGAAGGGACTCAACTCCTCCACTATAACAATTCCACTAATAATTTTGCGATTCAGAAATCCCCTCACTTGTCCGGACCTAACGTGTCTGTCGAAATGTCATCCAATGGTACAGATGTATTTTATACTTAATTGATAGAGTATAAGAACAATTATTACTTACAACCTACCTACCGTCCAAAGCAAATGGTAAGCTCCCTTAAAAAAAAATCCATGTTTCAGATGAATCATGTTTCGAAAAAGTCTAACATGTGGTTATGGGAAAATGGGGCGACTGGTGAAATTGCAACCGACTTGAAGCCGACATCAGGGATGATAAGAAGGCACCGATTCACTGAGAGCATCGAGCCGCAGCCGGTCGCGTCAGTAAATCCGAAAAATTTTGGACCTCTGTCCATGGACGGAAGGAGAGGAGAGAAGAAGAGATGAATTCGTGCGGCTCGTGTATGAAAAGGTACAAGCGAGTCACGCTTGTTGCGGAGCTCATAATTAAAGGGGGAAAAGTTTCAGTTGACATCCTCGACCGATTTTGTGATTTCAAGTTCATTCGAGGGATTTATCTCAAAATCGGTTTTTTTTATTTATTTTTGGCAAGGGATTTATTTTTTTTTTTGAACTTTTTGATGATTATTAGTCTTAGTGGACCTTGGGAATTCATCAAAGGTTTTTGCCTATCTTATACTTGAAAAGGAAGTGACACGTCAATTTCCTCGACCGGATTTTTTGCCCGAAAAATGTTTTTGAGGAGTAGGGTAAAAATAGCGACTTGAGAACAGTAAATTATCCAACAGCGTTGCATGATTGTGCAGAAAAATATGAATTAAATTACAGCGTTGTATAGGGATTATTGTTCAATATGGCAACGCTGTAAAAAGAAAGTATTGCATGTTGCCCCTTCAATATGCGGGTTATGCAATCGTGTAATAATGCCCCTTCATTTTTCGGGTTATGCAATGGTGTATTTTTCAAGATGGCGCAGCAGTGTTGCCGACGTGGGCACGTAAATAAATGATTTATTTATTGGTGAAATTTTGCAACATTGCATTTTACAGTGTTGCCAGATGGGGCGAGAAATTAGTTGATTTTTCCGTACAGTGTTGCCAGATTGTGCAAAAAATTCGGATTTTCGGACTTGTAAAATTTTTCAGTTTCGAGAGACCGTATCTTGCCATATGGGTCGGTATCAGATACTGTAGATTAGGGTCTGATTCGGGAAATTGAAAATTTTGTACTAGTGTGCGCTTGGAATGGATATTGCAATGTTCCGTTTGACGAATCAAAAATTTTTTTATTGGATATTTACAGTTTCAATCAGTTCGCGTTTAGAAAACGCAAACACGTTTCGAAAACGCAAACACGTTTAGAAAACGCAAACACGTTTAAAAAACGCAAACACGTTTAAAAAACGCAAACACGTTTCGAAAACGCAAACACGTTTAAAAAACGCAAACACGTTTCGAAAACGCAAACACGTTGCATATTATTATTTATACGAAATCCTTACTATCGATCCAACTATTGTGACTCGCGTCCAGACCCAACCATTTGACAAAGACCTGGTTTTTCTTGCGACGCAGAATTTTCTCCACCAGGAACGTATCTTTATAGTTGGTGGGTTGGAGTTCTTCGCGGTAGAATTTTCCTTTGATGATCGTATCGTGTGCGTCTTTCAGATCGTACGTGATCGGAACGGTGGGATTGACGCTGACAATCTTGAAAATTTCCGTGCTCCAATTCGGTGTGTATCCTTTCTCGAACATGGCTTTGAGTCTCGAGATCCGGACGTGATCACCGACATTCAGTTTTCGTCTGGCCAGACGTCTCTTTTCAATTTTACTCAGCGGCGGTCCACGAAGCTTTTGCAGGATCATCGGTACATCCTTTTCGGTGACATCGATTGGTTTCATCCCGATTGTGCGATGAACGCTCCCGTTATATTCACGGATGAGTTTCGGTAATAGATCTACCCACTTGTACGATCCTTGCGCGCTGAACTCTTTCCACATCTTCGTTTTGAGCGTTCGATTGAATCGCTCCACAATGGAGGCTTTGGTTGTCGAGAACGAGCTGTACATATTGATCTGGTGACGCTTCATCAATGCCTGACATTTGGAGTTGTAGAATTCCGAGCCCATGTCGACTTGTAAATGTTTCGGTGACTTTCCGGCTGCTTTGAGAACGCGTTGCAGAGCAAAAGTGACATCCGTGGCCGTTTTCGATTTGAGCGGTTCGGCCCACGCCTTTTTCGAGCACGCGTCGATGACGGTGAGGAGATATCTGTATCCTTTGTTGACCGAGGCGTACGGTTGCATCTCGACGAGATCGGCTTGCCATAAATCGAACAATCCGAGAATCCGTACTTTACGACGCGGATAGTTTCGTCGTGCAGGTTTATGTAGCTCCTCGACGATCCCACGTTTTTCTGCCGACATGATAATTACCGTCGACGTCGTCCGCTCTCTCGATTCAAATGCTGTTTCGTTGCTACTATTTTAACCAGACGATTGTAAGATTGCTGAAGTTGGTGGATACGCTCCAGACAGTGTTGAGCTAATTTCATGGCTTCCTTCCACTTCCGTTCGGACCATTGTTTGTTCACCGCATCCTCATCGCTTTCGGGATCTTGCACTTGACGAATCCGTTTGTTCGATACGATATAATTTCCGTCGGAATCCAGTGAGAATCCGTCACCTTTTGGACCGCGGCGGAATTTCGATCGGCCAAAACCGTCCGTGTGACTCATCGCAACACTATTTTCCTTTCATTCGATTCACAACCTCTAATTGACTGATTCTATTTTCCAGTCGTGATAATTTCGTCTCGAGTCGTTGCGCGATACTTTTGTATTCTTCCATTTTCTCCAAACAAAGCTGTGCTAAATTCATAGCTTCCGTCCACCTCGAGTCTGTCCATTGTTTGTTCACGGCGTCGGTATCCTCTTCGGGATCTTGCAGTTGTCGGATCCGTTTGTTGGATACGAGATAATTTCCGTCGGGATCCAGTAAGAAACCGTCACCTTTGAGACCTTGCTTCGTGTTGCGAACGTAAGTTCCTTTCGATCTTCCAAACCGGTCGGTGTGACTCATTTTTGTGCGGAACCTATATTTAGTGGATGTAATCTGCTTCGCGAAGCTCTTCGACGATACTCAGAATTTCACGATCGTGATCGGTGTGACCAGCTTGTTTCGAAGCTACAAGTAAAACGAGACGTTGGACCAATTCGTTCGGATCGTCCCAATAGACGAGTTCCCGTTTCGCACGGTGAATTTTGATACCGGAGCCTTTCTTCAGTTTTTTACGCGATGACTTCCTCGTTGATCTCGGAGTAGATGTAGCGAACAAAGGTTTGATGAGATCGCGGTATTTTTGACTGCGGTTCGAGTTGGGTCTACCGTGTGGATGGTGATTCCTCCAATGCGCATTGGTGAGCGTAACTACTCGTTGGAAATTAGCACGATCATCTGCTGTGTAATTACGCGGATGTTTCTTGAAAATGAGCTCCAAGAACCCGGGTGTCGGTTCGAACACCTCATCGCCACCGTCCAAGATTAGTCGTCCGTCCGAATCGAAACTTATGGTTCGGTTTCCGATAAGATAGTTTCCGTTGATCGCTTTCCGCACACCATACGTGGTATCGGATTGTTTCGGTTGTTTCTCCAGATCGTCCAAGTAGAACTGTACGTGCGGGGCAGTGATTGTGTTTCGAGAATCGACGTCATCGTCTTCAGTGCGACTCGTTGTTTGTTCTTTACCCGTTGCATCTTGGAACGATTCATCATCGTCATCATCATCATCATCCTCCTTTGAATCGTCATCATCATCATCGTTGTTTATATTTTTCGGTGATCCGAACGAAGCAAATAAACTATCAACAAACGTTGTTCCATCTTTCGTTTCCGATTTTGAAGCTTCGATCTTGGTTTTCTTTTCCTGAGGAGCAGCGACAAGTGCGGGAGTTGACGACGACGACGACACAGTTTTCTGCAACGCTGCGAGCGGATCTGTCAACGGTTTGAAAACTTTCTTCAACGTCACCTGAGCGTCCGCCTCTCCGGTGCGAATGGTATTTAACTTCCGTTTGATATCTTGACGGATTTTATCGATACTACCGTATTTCTGAGCGATCGTCGACAACGATAAGTTATCCATCTTGTTCAATAAAAGTATCGAAGCCTTTCCGGTACCTTCCCTCGTTCTTATTACTATCTTTATCGATGACTAAAAACCCGTACTTGTCCTGCCAGCACACCGAGCAGATGTGTCTGAAATCTTCGAACGTGAAATCTGTGTTGACGTGATCGTCGTAGATGTGTCGCAAGTTTGTATTGTCCTGTTTGAAAACTACGAGCAGGTTAGCGTTATCGCGAATCAATTGTTTCGGTATGCGAGAATACGTTTGACACAAGTAGAAACTGTCGACCGAGCTGTGTCTTCCCATACTGAAATATTCCCGCATCGCATTTTGTTTGTCACAAGCGACATCATCGAAAATGAAGACCGAGTCTGATGCGGCATCGTTTGGTGGAACAATCTCGGCCGTGTCCGAATAGACGTTGTATCCGAGACCGTCGATTCCGTCGAATATCTGACGCAGTTCTTCGTACTTGGGTTGGAACGGTGTCTTGGAGTACAAGTACACGTTGCGGAACTTCAATCCGTTCGGATGTTGTAGCAAGCAAACCATCACGTTTGTTTTACCGCAGTTGGACGGTCCAACGACAATGCAACGGATACTGTTCGGTAACAGTTCACTGTGTCGTCGTCGTTGTCGTCGGTTTTCATTTTGCTTCTTCCGTTTGTCGAGGTTCCGGACTCGCAGTGACTTTCTTTGCTTGACGAGTCGCATCGTATTCGTTCCCTATTTTATCGGACAGTTATTTTTTACTTCTCCGTATAAATAGTATGGAGATTTTCGTCAGAGTATGTCACCGAGAAGAACATCAACTTGCAGCAAAACCAATCGAGGACGTGGACTGTTAAACTCGTTGATAAATTCACTACCGTTCGAACTACACTTACCGGGCGACTACAGGTACTGCGGACCGGGCACTCGCCTCGCAGAACGATTGAAACGCGGAGATCCGGGTATAAATCCGCTCGACGAAGCTTGCAAGTCCCACGACATCGCTTACAGTAAGACCAAAGACACCACCGAGAGGAACAAAGCCGATCTCATACTTGCCGACAGAGCTTGGGAACGTGTGAAAGCGTCCGACTCATCGTTGGGTGAAAGAGCGGCAGCATACGCCGTAACGAACGCTATGAAACTCAAAGCCAAACTCGGAATGGGACTAAACAAGACGGTGGCAGCGAAAAAACCGAAACCAAGAAGAAGAAGAAGAGAGCGTCGAAGAAGAAGACGAAACCGGTGGAGCGGTCGATCGAACGAATTTTGGCTCTCCCAAAGATGGGTGCCGGAGCGTCGAAGAAGAAGAAGAAACCGGCGGAGCGAATCTTGGCTATTCCGAAGACGGGTGCCGGAGTCAAGAATCTCCTGACGAGTATCGGACTGGCCGCGCGAACAATCACACCGGTAGCGAAAATGATCAAGACTGTCATCGACGGATCTTTGAAGAAGAACGTACACCTCGGTGAAGGATTGTACTTGCGACCGTACCGTAAAGGTTACGGACTTTACTTGAGACCTTACCGAAAGAATTTAAACTGATCCGTGAGCTACCGCGCCGAGCGATGACGGATGTTGAGTTGAGGATCGCTGCGACAGAACAATTACGAATCCCGCATTTCCGCGGTGTGTTCATGATCGATGAATTGGCGACCAAGAAACCCAAACGTCCCGAGTGCGGTATCATCAATCTGGACCGAAGCGATGGAGCCGGTACACATTGGACAGCATACCGGATTTCAAAGAGCGGTAATGCATTGTACTACGACAGCTTCGGTGATCTACCACCACCCGTTGAAATTACGCGATACATTTTACGCTCACGCGGTAGCTCAACGATGACGACAATAGGATACAATTATGATAGCGAACAAAATTTCAACTCGAGCGTCTGCGGGAAACGATGTTTAGAATGGCTCGTACAAACCAGGAATATATAGTATTCTCGAAACCCGAATATGGAAACTCAGAAAAGATGTCACACGTTCATGTTGACGGGGAGGAGCAACGTTCTCGAGTTTGCACTGCCTAGACCTCTCGAGTTGTTCGGACCTTGCGAGATCGGTCTGACGGGTTTTGTAACTTATTATTCCATCCCGAACATCGATATAACGAACAGACTGCTTTTCTACTCCGAGAGCCCTGAAGAGAATTACTCGGCAATTTCCTTCCCGATCGGAGCCTACGAGATCGAGGGTATACAAGAATACTTGCAGGGAGATCTTGGCGGAGCGGAAGCTATCAAACTCAAAGCGAACAACGCTACGCTTAAAGTAAGCATCAAATCCAAGTACTGGATCGATTTCCGCAGACCCGGCACTTTACGTAAGGTGCTCGGATTCGGAAAGCGTCTCTTGGCACCGGACGAATGGCACGAAGCTGACTATCGCGTCAACATCTCGCCCGTAAACATGATATGCATCGAATGCAGCATCGCCGACGGTGGATACGTGAACGGGGTGCGCGGACATCACATTTATGCGTTTGCTCCCGATATCGAACCAGGATTCAAAATGGTAGAGCAACCGTCGACGATTCATTACTACCCCGTCTTGGGTGATAAGATCCAACGTTTGCTCGTTAATATAGTAGACCAACAAGGAAGAGCGATCAATTTCGGTGGTGAAGAAGTGACAGTGCGACTACACGTGAGACCAGTAACTTATGGGTAAACGAAGGATCCAGAACGACGATACGTTCCTAAATTCTCTCGCATATAATAGTATTGATAATCCACGGACTAGTTGTCAACAGCAGCAGCAGCAGCAGAGGAAAACTTTGAGCGAATATTCCAAGAGGGCTCTCACACAACTCGGATTCGTGGTGAAAAATCCGAAATAAGAACAAGATGGAAGCTTGGCGACAAGAGATCATCGAATACGAATACATCCGTTTCGGTCCGGTCGACGAACGGCGTGGAAACAACGATTCGATCCGGTTCACCCCCGATACCCACGGTCTGATCACCGTGCCTCAAGATTCGAGGATCTTCATGCGTTTAGAAGTGAAACTCGAGAAAAATCCTGGAGCCGCCGCAGATGCTGCGAAACCTAAAGTCAAGTGGGCTAACAATTATCCCCTGCACTTGTTCGACCGTATGCAGTACAAAGTGAACGGGACGGAAATCGATAGCATGCAGTGTGTCGGAGTGACATCGACCGTGAAAAATTATCTCACATACACTAGAGCGGAAACCGCGGGACTCGCAACTGCCGGGTTTTGTGACATCTCTTCTTCATGGGCCGAATGGGATATGACAACGTTGGATGAAACTCAGTGCGCCGTCGTTCCGTTGTCTTCACTCAGCGGATTCGCAGTACATTTCAAAGACGTTCTAGTCAGATGCTCGCAAGAGTTGATCCTAGTGCGCAGTGGTACGGATAAGAATGCATATTATATCACCGACGCGGCGACCGCGGACGGTTACACCATTAAATTTAAAATAATCGAAATCTATTGGGAGATTCCCGTCGTCAAATTCACGTTGGAACTGGAAAAACAAATCTTGCTCAAGATGAAGAAGAACGACAAGATGAGTTTCGGTTACATGAATTGGGAATCGCACGACATCCCTGGGATTTTTCCGACCAAGACGTTCAAATGGAGCGTAAGAACAACCAGCAGGCACAAGCCCAAATTCGTGGTGTTGGTATTTCAAACGGATCGACGGGACAATCACCTGAAGGATTCCTCTCGTTTCGACCATGTAAATGTGCGCTCGGTCAGCGTTCAAATCGGTGAGCGTCGGTTTCCTCAAGTTGATACGATCTACGATTTCCCGAGTATGGATTATAATCACGCCTACCTGAACTACACCGATTTTATGAGAGACTACTGGAAAGGTGAGAAACTCTGCGAGCCAGCTATGTTGTTTGAAAATTTCAAAGATCGCGCGATTTTTGTCATCAAATGCGTTCAAGGTGAAGATCTAAAAACAGCTCCGGTGGATATCACGTTGACCGTTGTGGTAAAAGAGAATTTCCCGGCCAACACTACAGCCCAAGTGATTCTGATCACTCCTGTGAAGTATTCGTACGAACTACTGCACGGAACCGTGAGGCAATTGGATTGATCTTAAGCAAAAATTTAAAAAAAAAAAATAACATGTTTATTTTTTTCATTTTTTTTTTTATTTTATTTTATTTTATTTATTTTTTTTTCAAACATTACATCATTTACAAAGAATACAAACATGACATACAATATAAATCAAGCTGCAACGTTTGGAACGAGTGCGAATTTATATGTTCTTCCGATCGGGCCTTCGTAGATGAGATCGAAGGATCCAGCGTTGATATCCTGAATTGCATCGTCCGTCAAACGGTTCGTAATGTGCGAAGGTAGGAAGAGGAGACGATGATGATTCTCGAAGATGATATCGGCGGCAACGGTGATCCCGTACTTGGTTGGTATTTTGATGAGTTTGTTCATCTTGTAGCGGGTGTTTACAGTCAGCTCTTTAGCGTTGACGATCAAGATTGAATTGTTGAAAACTTCCATGTCGTCAGTTCTTTCAAGGTACAAATGATTCCAATTTTCGTGTGCTACTTATATATGTATTAAGTCGGGTTGTTTGATAATTTGTCTGCTATATTAAGCACGGATGATTTCACTTTTCGGTTCGTTCAATCTGACTGTTCATCTACTACTCCTTTATTATTATCGGGGTGATTCCTTTGTTCGTCCGCCACTATAATCTTCTCCTGCCATTGCATGATTTCATCTGTGAAATAATCACGATAATAAGATGCCGACATCCACATACACAATCGGAATGCGTTCGACATTGCGCAGAATGGATGTACTAAAGGACACGTATATGCTGTCGACCAACGAGCCAATAGTCGCAAGGACGGACAATCTTTAGTATCCAAATTTACAACGATACATTTGTCCGGCACGAAACTACTGATGAAATTTCGTTTTTGTTCACCTTTAACATAAAGTACATCGTAGCGGTTCCCGATGCTATTCATTTTTGAACTGAATTCATCGTACTCGAGAAACCCGCTTTCCCATTCCAAGTGATGATAATTGCGTGTTAACCAGTTGTTTGTCACAACGTCTTTAGCGCTCAACATGCTGCTCGGGAACGGAGGTTTGAATAAATAGAGTTCAGTTTGAGTACACTTCATGTCCACAAGACCAAACTCTTTGACGATGAAATTTCCTTGGCTCCAAAAACCTTGTACATCGAGACAAGCCATCATTTGTTAGTTGCACTTTTACTATTTTCAAATTCGAGGTTTCTTAACTGACGGTTCTCCAGCAGAATTATTTATACTATTTATACGAGGTTGTTTAACAGCGAGGATGTTCCTATTTTCAAATTCGAGGTTTCTTAACTGACGGTTCTCCAGAATTATCTATACTATTTATACGAAGTTGTTTAACAGCGAGGATTTTTCTTAACTCGGTCTCGGCTCCGCAACTTTCATCCACCATGCAAGGATCTTTGTTGTCACGATGACCCCAAGGAACAGTGCTAACACCGTCTTCTAAAATACAGCGTTTATCGTCTAAGCCGGAGAGGGTTCTTTTTGTAGTTTCGAAGGAGTATAGTTGATGTTTCCGCGCCCCGATCCTGCGCATCGAGGCGGTCATTCTCGATTCAGGATCTTTTAATACTGTGAGAAAATTGGCAAAGTTTAGCGATCTTACCACTGGTGTTGATATCCCTTTTGCCCTTTTCTCTGTTTCCCCGTCGCTAAAACGATACGCATACATCTTGGGTCGCAGCGCGACAAACTCAGCAATGGGTATTCCACCCGTTTCATCCTTAAAAGTACCCATTACTTTACGGTTTGTCGCGCTGCGACATTGATGACCTTCTGGGAAGTTGGAGGTGTCGTACAAGTGTAGATCTGACATCATATCATCGTAGACGTTCGGTGTAGTAAACTCGTAAATGAACGAGTCCGTATCCATATAGAGAAGTTGAACTTGGTCGGGATTGTACTTCTTAAGCATGTGATTATAGTGGAATTGATACATGTGTACTTTACTCAGATCTAAGATTGAAAAACCAACAATCATTGGTCTGTCTATGACGACCTCTGTTCTCCGTAAATGGATTGCTACCAACTCTTCTGCGAAAATCGTGCGATCTACGAAATCGACCCGTGAGATGGCTTTCAATATCTGTCTGCTGTTTGTGCCTAATTTAATATTCTTTCGCTTCAACGGGTTCTCGATAAATTTTCCGTAGCAAGCGTTGCTGCACAGTTTCAGGAGCGTTTGGTGGAACGGATTCGTAGCGTCCCGTCTCAACCGGGCGTTCAGCTCGATGAAGGGTGCCAAGAAAGGAGCCTGACGGAATTTGATGGCCCGGTTGACGCGCAGGAGTTTTAATCCCTGACCGAGCGCTTCTTTCAACATTACATAGTGGATAACATAGTTGTTTTTATTAGCTAGAGTCGTCAATAGTTTCGTACATTTCCCCGCTCCCGATGGTGGTATTTCGTTCTTGCACAAGAACGGAAGGTCCTTGTGCAGGTCGTGGAGGTGTTCTGGATATTCAATATCTACATCGAGTATGTACCCGAAAGGAGCGTCGTCGGGATGGTTGATTATAGTTTTTGCCAGAGTTAGCAACTCTTCTCCTTCCGGGACCCAAGTGTAGTTATCGTAGGGCAGATGCTTTCTCATGGTGTGTGCGTAAAGTGCCGTCACATCCAAGTATTGTATATAGTTCACTGGTTTTTTAGGATCAAACTGATCCGGTATCAAAGGATTGTTTGCAAGAGCGTGCCGTTTCACCACCTGTGTTATCCCACCTCGGATCGAGCTCATAATCATGAAAACCATATCCATATCATTGAAGAGTTGGATTTTCACATTAGTTATTTTTAGGAATGCGTCGAACGCGAAACCGGGTAGAGTCAGGTAATTGGCACAGTCCAAACTATAATTTTTTATTCCGAAAAGCCGGAACTCCTCAAATACATCGGTGAGGAGGCACACATCGAGTCGCAAGTAGAAATCTGAATACTCACCGAGATTACGGAAATTGAAAGTTTGCCAAACTTGGAGAAACCTTTGGTATTCCTCTTCGGAGATGTCCGTTTGAGTCAAGGTGTTGAAGAAAGCCTCTCGCGGTGGTGGACGCGTCTCGTTCAGCTTGGCCGGATTGTCAACGTAATCGTACGGGAACGGAGCTTTCCGACAAACCATGTCGAACTCATTGTCTGTGCGAGTGAGTTTCCTCGTGCGAACGAAAGATTCGCGCGGGATCGTCTGAACCAGTTTATCCAACGATGCGGGGAGGAATCGGAACGAGTCGATGAACTTGATCGAAAACCTGTTTCCCAGATGGACCGTCATACTGATGTAATTTTCCTCCGTGTGTGGTATTATTTCGACGCGATGAGGATATTTGTTCAGAGCCAGCACTACCTCGTGGAAATCATACCTGCTACCATTGTGCAGGACGACTCTAACACATTTCTCATGTCGGAAAATAAGATTGCAATTTGAACATAAGGCTTTTCGATAATTGGACCTTGTTTTCCCTCCCGCTCTCTTTTGATGGTCATGATCCCTTACCTTTACGATACCTGGTTGTGAGAAATCCACCTCACAATGTCCACACCTATTTTCCGCTTCAAATGTGGCCCGGTCTTCAGGTGTCATTATTATTTTACTCTCTTTGTCATTGTAACTCTCACTGATTCTTCCTACGAGAGTGATTATATCGTCCAGAAATTTGATATGTGCCTCTTCGCCACGGTACAGTTTCGGTTCCGTCATTTTAAATTCGGGATCCTCCGTGACGAGGAGGTAAGCGTAAGAATTTGAGATGTGCCGCCTATACGCAGACGCTGGATGCTCCGAGTCACCATGAATTTGTTCCAAGTAGGCTTCAAAGTCTGCATAAATTACATAATTATGTTTTATTTCCTTGTGGTGATTTTCGAATTTGAGGTATCGCTCGTCTGGAAATGAAGCTAGAAATGCGTCTTTGCTTACCAAAGAGCAGAGAACTTTATGTTGATTCAATTCCTCCATCGAGTTCTTGTGTGTAAAGCATTTCTTGCAGATGTAGATACGATGTTGATATTTTGTCAACTGATTACGTACAAGTTGTTCAAAGTTACTGATCCAGCAATAATGGTAACTTAAAGGTACGGGGGTTGAGAGACATAGTAGGTCGGTGTGGTCCTCTCTTTCCGGGTCGGCAACTTTAATTGGGTAAACTGTATACTTTTTCTTGTTGGACACCAAACTCTCACGGAGCCCAAATACCGAAACCGATACGTTGTTCCTTTTCTCGAATTTGATAATGTCATCTATGCTCGTGGGTAATCGAACGTCCGAGAAATCGTAACGATCGAACAGATTTAAATATTTTTCCGGACGATGTTTATGCTCCGCTTCCTTCGGGAGGAACTTTCCCAACATTGCGTACAGGAAACAATCGTTTAATGCACCGTTATTTACATTGACAACATTGTTCGTTCGAAACGGAAGCTTAACGTACGTTCCTCCTCGATGTAACGCGTAATAGCGGTTGATACGTAGCTCCATACCTTGTATCTTCTTCAGCACCCACCCGGATCCGTTCATGTGAAAATCGAATGACTCTTTATTGATCTTGGCCCTGAACTTTTCATAATACTCGTCCAGATCCGTTGACGCGAAAATAGCTTCGTTTTTAGTCTTGAACTTTTTCAACTGCATTCCTTCCTTGTCCTTATCATCAGCTTTCTCGTACTCGGCGTAAACTAGTATATTAACCTTCAATGCCTCGCCGGTGAGTTCTTCTTTTATTTTTTTAATTATGAGGTCTTTAGCCGATAGGAGGTACTCATCTATGATGAGATTCTCTGGCTGGAAGTTTGTGATGAAAAATGTTTTCAACCTGCTTTGACAAGCAGTCTCAACTTGAACAATCGGTACTTTCATCTCGAACAAATTTCTTATGTGACTTGCAGATTCTTCATGTTTTTCTCTTTTATGGTATGATATTTTACACGTGTCACAATATTCTTGATCGTTGTTGTCATCGGTAGGTGATGAGGTGGACATCTTTTCAATATGTTCGGGAGATTGCTCATGATTCTCTCCCTCCGCATAAAACTCATCACAAATATCACAATGGATGAGCTCCTGTTTAATATACGTTTCATCGTTGATACCCTCCTCCTTCTTAATTTGTTCGGCACCATGTTCGTGCTTTTCACCTTGATTATAAAATTCATCACAAATATCACATTGGATGAGCTCCTGTTTAATATACGTTTCATCGTTGATACCCTCCTCCTTCTTAATTTGTTCCGCACCATGTTCATGCTTTTCACCTTGTTTATAAAATTCATCACAAATATCACATTGGATGAAAGTTTCAACATTCTGTTCTTGAGCAGCCATGATAAAGATACTATTTTAAGCTCAAAGTCTTCCGAGTCGGTCAGAAAAGAAAACTTACACTTTCTTTACGTTTGCTAGATTCTGTTCACTGAAAAGATTTCAGAGCGAACAAGTGAATACTATTTTAAGCTCAAAGTTTTATACTATTATAAGCTCGAGATTTTCTGATTTCGTCAGAACAGAAAATCAACACTATTTTCTCGTTTGTAAGATTCTGTTCTCTGAAAAGATTTCAGAGTGAATACTATTATAAGCTCGAGGGTTTCCAATATCATCAAAAGTGAGACTGACGAGTTTTCTACGCGGAGGTAAATATATATAGTTTCCTCACCGAGCGGAAAGAAACTGTAGACTCATGATTTACCTCAAAGTAAATATAGTAGTATTTGTTAATCACCAAACTCGGTTTCACTCGGGCAAACTGTGTAGTCATAAATCGTAACATAAATTACACTTTTATGTAGAGTTATAATTTACCGCGGAGTAAATATAGTAGTATTTGATAATCACCAAACTCGGTTTCACTCGGACAAACTATGTCGTCATAAGTCGTAACATAAATTACACTTTTATGTAGAGTTATAATTTACCACGGAGTAAATATAGTAGTATTTGATAATCACCAAACTCGGTTTCACTCGGACAAACTATGTCGTCATAATTTGTCCAACTCGATTAGGTCGGTTACGTTAGCACTGGACACTGGGGACGCTGGCGGCGAAACTATTATCCACGAAGGCGAAGACAAAATGATTCCCCTACCTACTGCGCTTGACTAGAGTGGTTCGAGTAGCTGATGCAAGAGGCGAGAAAGTTGCATCACCCAGAGTGGTTCGAGTAGCTGATGCAAGAGGCGAGAAAGTTGCATCACCCAGAGTGGTTCGAGTAGCTGATGCAAGAGGCGAGAAAGTTGCATCATTGTTATCCACCACTTAAGTGCCTCTACCTCGATAACGCCCACTCTTCACCTGTCACTGTTGAGTCCTAACTGTGTAGTCATAATTTGTAGTCGCAATATAAAACTACGCTTTCATACAAGTGGGAAAATTATCAATGCGAGTCGGGGGAACGTATAAATAGTGTCGAGGAAGTGTGATCGATCATTTCAAAACAAGAACTCGTCAAGTATGGACGCTCCAACCCTCAAATCACAATCGATCAGAGCGATGAACACCTTGGATATGGTATATGAGGCTCTCACTTTCAAATTTACAGGAATACGAGCAGAGCTTTTGAACAAGTTTGCCCGACTCCTTTTTCCTGACAAGTTATTCCACCATCTCAAACTCAGCTCAATAGAAACTTCCGATCCCGTCGGGTGTTACGGCTTAGTTGAGATAACGGAAAGATTTTGCCTTCTCCTAGAACGTGTCGCAGACGAGCACGAAATAATTTACTTCCTAAAGCAGGGGTACAAGAAAGTAGACGAAGAGGACTGGAAGATAGGTAGACTGTTAAGTGCAATTCGCGTGGTATTAAACACAAGAGAGAGAGGAGAGCGGGTCTAGCAGTTGGATTTCGTATAAATAGTATGCATTCTCTTCTCAGTATCGCAAGGAAGAAATCATGATTGATAAAATAATTCTCATCACCATCATCATTGCTGTTGTTGGAGTGAAATCCTCACTGGTGGAAAACTCATCCGAAGCAAACATCACAATGTGCCCTGTCTGTCCGGAAATCAAATGCGCACCCTCTACCTTGACGGATGTTCTTCTATTCATCTTGAGTTTACTGGCGCTCATTTGCTCCGCACCGTACCTGTACTCCAAGTACCTTTCATCCGACTGCAAGTTCCGTTTCATCAGGATGGCCCGGAAAAATAACAATCGGAAACTCGATGACATAAGTGTAGATTTAAAGTTCGGAGAAGGAGAAGGATCCGATGTTTGTGGTTGACAACCCTCACGTTTTTAGTGCGTTTTCTAAACGCGAACTGTTTTTAAACTGTAACTGTAAATATCCAATAAAAAATAATAAAAATTTTTTAATTCATCAAACTGAACATTGCAATATCCATTCCCAAAACACAAGGTTCCCGATACGCATCGGAAAACCCTCGTAGTCCAGCGTTCGTTAGCGTTCCAGGCATAACGTGCAAGCGACACTGCGCGACATTGTGAAAACTGGCCCTAATCATAGGGTAGGCTCCTACATGGCGGTCAGAAGCCTTTCGAAGGGACGAACAGAAACGAACGGAGAGCGAGAGTGGGAAATCCCTCGTATAGTCCAGCGTTCGTTAGCGTTCCAGGCATAACGTGCAAGCGACACTGCGCGACATTGTGAAAACTGGCCCTAATCATAGGGTAGGCTCCTACATGGCGGTCAGAAGCCTTTCGAAGGGACGAACAGAAACGAACGGAGAGCGAGAGTGGGAAATCCCTCGTATAGTCCAGCGTTCGTTAGCGTTCCCAGGCATAACGTGCAAGATACGGTCTCTCGAAACCGAAAAATTTTACAAGTCCGAAAATCCGAATTTATTTGCACAATCTGGCAACACTGTACGGAAAAATCAACTAATTTCTCGCCCCATCTGGCAACACTGTAAAATGCAATGTTGCAAAATTTCACCAATAAATAAATCATTTATTTACATGCACCACGCGGCAACACTGCTGCGCCATCTTGAAAAATACACCATTGCATAACCCGAAAAATGAAGGGGCATTCATACACGATTGCATAACCCGCATATTGAAGGGGCAACATGCAATACTTTCTTTTTACAGCGTTGCCATATTGAACAATAATCCCTATACAACGCTGTAATTTAATTCATATTTTTCTGCACAATCATGCAACGCTGTTGGATAATTTACTGGCCTCAAATTCCTGTTTTCACCCTACTGGTTGCCCCATGCACTGCGACTTTCGAATAATTACCTAATATGAAAAATTCAGATTTCTGGGGGGCAATTTTTAGGGGCCACGTTGGCGCAAAGCCTTCATTTTTTAGGCGCCATGGCCGATTTTTTAGGCGCCTTGGCGCCTGTGAGTTTCGAACACTGGTCTCTTGCGTCCAACAAACTCATCGCAACCGCGAATACAATACAAGTACAAGGGATGACATTTAAGGGATGACTCTGAAATTTGGAGACCTCGGAGAACGGCGGCGCGGGGAATCAAATTGAATAAGTGGCACGTCGAGACTTGTGACCGCGAGAAGAGCTTCAAGGCCCCCCCCCCCCCCCCTCGCCCCGCCGCGACGTCTTAAAAGCTGCGGTCAGCTAAATAACCCCTGGCCATCCCCCCAGCCCCCCTCCGGCCAGGAATTTATCAAGTGTCGACGCGATATCATAACGAGGCTTTGGCTTCCACCGAGTTTACCCAGACCCTTTACCCCTCCCTTCCACCTTCAGCGCGCGACGGACTGACTTTTAGTTGCCAAACAGGGCGGGAATATGCGGATGTGACTAGAGTCTCTTTATACTGAGAGTCAAGACAGTACCCCCTCATGGAGTCACATACGGGAATTCTAGGTGGCGGTAGCCACCCCGGCCCAATCCTAAAAACTCCCCCTAAAAAATGACGACCCCAAAAAAAAAAAAAAAAAAAAAAAAAAAAAAAGACGGGTGGCTGCTGCCTAACTAGTTTTACACGAAACAACGCGACCGGGCTTTTCTGCACGGTTTGCGGTCCATTTAGCACTCCTGCTAATTAAGTCGTAAAGTAAAGCCCGAAAACCCTATAATATTTGGGTAGAATATGCTCAGCTCTACTCGTAATGCCCACCCTTTTTAAGTTTAGTTAAATATTAAAAAAGTTATTAAGCTTTAACGACAAATTTTGGACCCCAAAACTTGACGATCGTTTTTGACGACATGGACCCCAACAAAAGCTGACCCTGATGGAATTGTTGAGCAGATTCGGGGCAGATTCGAGGCCCGCGAAACGCCCGGCCGCGGAAGGCGGGCGTGTTCATTTATCTAAACCTGCAGCTATAACCGTAGAGAAAAAACCCTATAAAACTATAGATATTTTGAAACTACTAATTATAATACAGGTCCCAAATCAAGGAATTTTGAATGAATGAGGCATAAGGGAGAAAATCGATAAAAACGTCATTTTTGAAGCGTACCTAAGGACACGGCTGTGGAAGTTATGGGAGGATAAAACCCATTGAACTAGAGCTAGTTAGAATCTTTAGACTCCATAGATGGAACTTTTGAAAAGTTTGCAGACTTATATGGACTTCGAAAGGAGAATTTATTGAAAGAAGGAGAGTGTGTCAATTCTTCACAGAAAATTTGAATTTGAAA
>NC_092794.1:72097610-72154616 GCF_918797505.1 Bemisia tabaci
CGCAATGGAGGCGCGTGATATCGCACTTTAACCATGGAGACAGTTCGCACCTGGGTCGTATGAGCAACGAAAAAAAAAGAAAAAGATACAGGTAAAATGGACAACAGCGAGAAGCGAACATGTGAGGTAGTGAGGTGACCTGGCCGAATCCCGAGTTATGAATAGGGATTTGATGACATGGAAGTCCAGGACAATAATCGGGCCGGGCAGACTGAATTTCTTTTCGGACTGCATTAATCAGTAAATTATGAACCGGAGGAGCGAAAACACGCTCACACATGGCCACGAAACACTCTCACACGCGCATCCCAACCAAGAGCCACGCTGAAGCGGGGAAAGGACATAAAAAAAACCTTTGAATGGAATTCGTTCTGTGTTGGTGGATGGTGGCGGTCGGGGTTTTAATGATGTTCGATTAGCTTCGAAAACGGTCATTCGTTCATGTTTAAGCATGATCGATTGCCCGTTAATTTTCGGCTGAGAGCTAGAGCTCTGTCCACGGCCCGGTCGCGGTCACTTTTGACCGTGAATTGTGGTGCGACTGCAAACTGCAGACGCTACAAGCCGCAGGGATGCTGCTCGTTGCCACATTTAAGTGTGCACTTTTCATTTTGCATCTTCGTATTTTTGGAGTTTTTTTTTTTTTTTTATTTATTTATGTAATCAGATTAGCGATATACAAAGTATGACTATTGACCTGTAGGGTCTTTTAAATCTTAAATTTAACTTACATACTAGATATAAATAAACTTCTGCTTTTACATAATTAAAATAAATAACAACAAAGTTATTAGAACAGGGAAGACAGAATTAAATGAATAAGAAGTCAAAAAGAAGTAGGAGCATTAAGGCAAAGAGAACTATGGAATGTGTTTAGTGGTAAACAGGCCAAGAAACCCGAAGTGAAGACTATAAAGAAAATTTCGGAAATTTTGGTGTGCACTTTTCATTTTGCATCTTCGTATTTTTGGAGTAAAATCATTCATCTTCTCAGTCTAGCTGGCCATAATTGTCTCTAGTAATCGGATTGAATGATCCGATTCATAGTCGTCCCTTAATGTGAAGACTTTTAAATGGAAAAAAAAAAAAAACCCGTGCTCATTCAGTTAGTATTTTCTAAAGATTTGCGTATTGGAAGCCTTGAAATGCGTCCAAACGCAGATAATTTTTCAAAAAATTTCGAACCTGTTGTATCAAACAATTCGGAAGTATTTTGCGCTGAAAGTGAGAGAACAGCGTAATTTTTCCGCAGAAATTGATGGAGAATCTGCGTACCGGAAGCCTTAGTATGCGTCCAAGTAGAGTTAAAATGTCAAAAAATTCCATACCCTTCAGATCCCCCGAGGATAGTGAGGACAGCCCCCGAGCCCCTCCCCAACAAAATAACCTTGCCACGCCTACGGTCAAAATTTTCAAGTTTCCCGCGATTCCGGGCAGTTTTTCTCAGTTACTACAAAACAAACTACGAAGATTGCGCGCATAGGAGTGGACTTCAGACTTGTTTGATGTGCCCAACGCAATTTTTGAGTGAATTTTATCTCAGAAAATAAATTAAATTAGCTATAGCTGGGTTTTTCTTTGGAAATTTCTAAACCACCCGGTGCGACACACTTACACACATAAAATAAGAAGAAGACAAAAATCTCTTGCGTGCGACAGACCCATTGAATGAATCACTCAGTACGATGAAATTCTCTTATCACTTCTTGCGAGAAAATCCCAAATTTTAAAAATGTGTTCATGGTGCGCGCGTGCTCCTATGAAATTAGAGATAAGCGCAATCTGTTCTCTCACAGAGCAGCACGCGCCAGTCGGCGCTAGAAGTCAATCATATTTGATAGTGAAGCATTTCGGGGTCAAACTCCAAGATAGCTGGATTAGCTCTCGTGTCTGTTATCAGCTCCTCATCAATCGAAGATTTTCCTCTCGTTTTTAGGCTCAATTTTTTCAGAAAATTTACCCTTTAAAGTATATTTTAAGGCGAGTCATGTAGCATTTAAGTCCTTTTTAACGTTTATTTTTGATCGACGGTACCAAGTTGTCTCTACGATGCTGCCATTATATTCGGATATATTCGACCCTGTCCCTGCGGAGAATGAACGTATCTCAAAGACGTGGAAAGCACGTACTTCGTACAAGTCATGATTCTCCGTTTCTGACTTCATTGCCTCGTGGTCTACCTCCGCTGCCGTGCTAAGAAAAAACGCCGTATGAACATTCGAGAGTTGCCAAATTTCCCTTGATAAAACAGATATTTTTGACGACATTCATGCACATTTTTCTACGGAATTTTCAGATATTTTAGATTAAATTGCGCACGAAATTGTCTGATAATTTTGGGGGAAAAGATTCCCAATTTTCTCTGTAAATTCGGTTTTTATTGAAGGAAATTTGGCAACGTCTGAAGGCTCATACGCCGATCTTCCTGTGCACAGCAGTTCGGAGTTCAAGCTCCATCATCAAGCTGAAAAACGGCACGGTTTAAGGTACAATGATGCATGTATGGTTTATAATCACCAACAAACTTCATAGTAGCAAGGACTACAGCTCAACTCGCATTCACCAAAATTATGGTAAATGCTATCAAATATCTGGTTATCTTTACCCAACAGTATCTCTGCGTCAAAAATCAAGTAGGCGCTTGACGATACCTGTGGTAAAATTTGTCTCACGTTTCCTTCAAGTGTGTAATATATAGCCAAAAGCACAATTTCACCGAATTCTTGTGTATTTCAAAATAGCTGCCACGCACAAAAAAGTATTGCAGTAGATTGGCCTTTGTCAGGTAGATTATTTAAGTGGGTCTCAGAATAAAAAAACTAATAATGCTCTTTACTGATCGTTTAAAATTGAAAGTGTTCGATAAGTAGGAAAAAGGTCAATTATTTTGTCAGTATTCGAGGTGATGAGTACATGCCTGCCTGTATACGCTTGAGCGCCGACACATGAATTGTATTCATACTTCGGTCATTTTAATTTGAGGATCCTCTGTGATTAAAGAGCAAAGCCCCCATCGGTCGGATATGACTTGCCATCGATGCGAAGTTGCCGCGTTTTGCGTCTCTCATTTGGCGAATTCAAATTCGCCAAATGAAAAGGGAAAGTATAAATATTGGCGGCCACAAGGGCCTTAAGGCCCGCAGATAGATTACTACAAACATATCAGGGAAAAGTGTGCTTTAACCAAGAAAGAAACCATCGGAACACTGTGTTTTTTAGAAGTAATTAGTTTTCCCCACTCGTCTAATTTAAGGTTATTCGTCAAGCTTTCTGACGTGGTCAAACTAGCGTGCAATATACCGTATCAATTAGGCCAAACATCGCGGCAGATTTGGAAAGTTAAACCAAAAAAAAGGACGAAAACCCCTGCGCATGACCCAAAGAATCATTCTGAACCTAAAAATTGGCAAAATGTAGGGAAATAAAAGCAGAATCCTGTTTGGTTTGTATAGAATGCGAGGTTTTTTTTTGAAACAGGATTCTGCTACTATTTCCCTACATTTTGCCAATTTTTTGGTTTCGAATGATTATTTAATTCGAATGATTCGATTCGATTCGAATGATTCGATTATTTATTTCGAATGATTATTTAATTCCGTATGGGGGACTGTACTGTCACAGGTTTAGCAATCCTGCGGACCCCAGCTGGTAGCCCCTGCCTCAAAGGGGGTGGGTAGACAGGGCTCTTAGCTGTAGTGAAAGCAACCTGTCTAGGAGAGGTAACTCCGAAATCAAACCCTGGTCCTCCAGGTTGGGGGTTGGGGCATCGGGCTGACTCCCCGATCCTCGGAAAAAATGTACAATGTCAAAAAACCCAATAACATATGCCTCGGTAACCATGGAAACAAACGGACTCTTCGACTTAGATTACGGAAAACGACCCTCGCTTTTGGTACTTGGAATGTGCAAGGCATTTCCAAGAAACTGACGGAAGTGGTATCGGAGATAAAGAACAACGGGATCGACGTGGCGGTAATAACGGAAACGAAGAAAAAAGGCCACGGATCAGAGAGCCTTGGGGACTATGATTTATTCTACAGTGGAGTGCCAAAACATCAGCGTGCACAGCAGGGTGTCGCAATTCTGATCCGCAAAAAATTTCGAAAAAATATTAAGAACTGGGAAGCCATCAACGCTCGCATGATTAAGATGAACCTAACTATGCACGGTCACAGAGTCACTGTTTTGGGGGTATACGGGGTCAATGATGATGCTACCATCGCACTTAAGGATCAGTTTTTTGAAGAACTGGACGAGGAGGTAGTGAAGGTAGGACCTGGGAGAGAAGTCCTTGTGTTGGGAGATCTAAATGGAAGAACGGGATCCCGGGTTAACAGTAAAATCGTTGGCCCGTTCGGTGAAGTTACAGTGAACGACAACGGAAGCCGCATTATCGACGTTTGCGAGCAGAGGGAATTAAAAGTATTGAACGGGTTCTACCAACACAAGGATATTCACAAATATACTTGGGTCCAACCTACCCGCGGCTTAAGATCCATCATTGACTACGTGCTCGTTAAACAGGTAACAAACCTGAAGATCCAGCAGGTGAGGGTATGTAGAGGACTCTCCTGCGGTAGTGACCACTATTTCCTCAGAGCGGATGTAGCCTTTCCCGCTCGTGTGTCGCAGAACGATCAAGGCGACAATCAACAACCGGAGCGACAACGCGTACATCAAGTTCAGTACAACATCGATAGCCTAAAGCACCCGAGTGTCAAGGCTCTGTACGCAAAGCGCCTGGATGAAAAGTTAGGAGATGCATGCGATGGCAGTACGGAAGAGCGGTATGAATTCATTAAGAATTGCGTTCACTCGGCGGCAGCGGAGGCCCTGGGGGTTTCTGATCAAAAAAATGATAACAGAAAACCGTACTGGTGGGATGCGGAGGTAGAGGAGGAAATAAATGTGAAAAGGAATAGGTATCATCAGTTTCTCTCTTCCCAAAAGTTGGATGATAAAATCATGTACAGACAGGCTCAAGCAAGAGTCCGTCGGGTAATCACTCGGAAGAAGAATGAGGCTTGGGAAGAAAGCTGCATGAAGATAAATACCTACCTTGGAGGCCGGAAAAGTACGGAAGGCTGGAAAGTGATCAAAGGGTTGCGACGGAATAAAATGCGCGACATCATATCTCCGATACCAATTGACAAGATGGAGGACTATTTTAAAGATTTATTAACGGAGAGGCGACCCGAGTTTCAAGGCGGAGTCATAAGCACTAAAGAAGATTCCAACGTGGAGATCCAGCTCCAAGATGTAGTGAAGGCTGTGAGGGAGTTGAAAACTCGCAGAGCTCCTGGACCTGGGGGTATACCGGCGGAGTTGATAAAATGTGGTACCGGTAAACTATTTGAACATCTGAGGAAACTTATGCAAGACTGTTTGCATGGTTCCGAAATACCAAAGGATTGGAAGGAATCTTGGATTACTCCCAGTCATAAGAAAGGTAGTAAGCAAGATTGCGACAACTACAGAGGTATATCGGTCACAGGAACCTTGAGCAAGGTCTACGGTAAAATTCTCAAGGCAAAGGTCGAAGAGGTTTGGAGCGGCCAGGAAGCCGAAGAACAGGCTGGTTTTAGAGCCGGTAGGTCTACCGTCGACCATTTGTTCACCATTACCCAGGTCATCGAGAAGAAAAGGGCGGTCAGCCAGGAGCTGCACTTGGTGTTTGTGGATCTTCAGAAAGCTTATGACAGCGTGCCGTTAGTGAAGCTTTGGGAAGCCTTGGAAAAAAGGGGTTTTAGCAAAGGACTTGTGGGGGCAATTAAATCATTTTATAACGGGACGATAGCAAAAATTAAATGTCGTGGAGAGTTGTCCGGAGGTTTTTTCGTCACAAAAGGGCTAAAACAGGGCTGTTGTTTGTCACCAACACTATTTAAGGTATACCTACACTGAAAAAAGAGTTTGATGCGCAGAACGAGAATCTAGTGCGGCGTACCAGAATTTTTTAGTTATAAACTGACGTCACGTACTGGTTTATGCCGCGCACCAAACAAGTTTGGTAAGCGGCACGATTCATCTCGTTTACACCATCATCCACGGCAAATCATTCCGAGCTGTTACAAAAATGGCCGTTGCGTTGAGGTATCAACTACAAAGGTTTCGGACCCTTTTTCGGGTGCGTCAATTTAAAAGTCCCCGCTTTAATTTAAATGATTATTCTATTTTCCCGCTTCTTGGGTTGATAGTGCTGCTATCTTTAATAATTGATGTTTTTGCTATGAACAGTAAGTAAGGCAGGTTGTTGTTGGTCTGGATTGTTATCAGTGTCTTCGTCATCAAAACATGCCAATATTCTTTCTTGTATCTCTTTGACTTTAAACATTTAATTCTAATTTCACCCTATCTCATGTTTACTCTAGTATTCAACAGTTTGTTACATTACTTTTCCTAACATCGTGTCTTATGTGTGGAAAACCGCGATCGTACCAAACCGAAGTTCCGGCCATTACCAAGTTCATATCACTCAGATCCCTCACAATACATAATATCGGTAGTTTTTAGCATGTTTATTCGTTAAATATAATTACAATCAAGGATATATTTATCTTGAACATGTTCGAACCTAATTGGTTTTGTGATGCCGTGAAGTTTTGAAGCTACTCTAGCTCCTAAGTGCACTTGCCCACAATGTCGACCGAGACCTTAATCTCTTTGATTGTTTGTTTTCAAAGTAAGATTACTTTGTGCTTTTTCCATTTCCTAGTTGTCTAGAAGTTTTCATTTTATAATCTTTTCAAACGAAATTTTACTTCGCTTTTCCCTTGTCCACCTCTGAGAATGTTAAATACCAGGGCAAGATGTTGATGGATGCATGATACGCTAGATTGCCTGGGTACCATGATTTACTTGATAATTTTCCTATTTCATCTAAAACTCTCTTATACCCATGAAAATTCAATGTTTTGTGCTTAGAACTACAGAGAGATACATCAATGCACCAAAATATGTGCTCAACCGGAGAAATTCTTTAAACGCTTTTCTTCTATGATTTGGGATTTCCTGAGCGACTGCGCTAAACAGTTTCAAGGCTAATAAGGATACTTATTCCTCTCTCTATTAATCGTTAATTTGTAAATAGAAACTGTCGGTCTTGGCTTTAGATTGAATGATGAAAAATACCACCCTTACTCACCATCTTGTGCCCCTGAGTAACATTTTACATGGTTACCTTATCAATATTCATTACCTACTTTAACGCTCCAAGTAATCGCTTACAACCAGCTTCTATTCTGTACCCTGTGATTTTTGTGATTTCCTATTACTCGAAAGTTCTTGATCAATGATTGCTAAATGGCTAGTGTAAAACATCAGGTTGACAGCTTTTCTCTTGTGAGTTAGAGTTAGCATTACTCAAAATCAGTGTTTCTTATGTTTTCCTTATTCATCCTTCATATCCACCGTGCTCATGAACATAGGTTTTTTTAAACCATTACCTTTCTTGAAATCTGATTCTTAAAGTAAATGTGTCAGTCTACTGGACATTTTACTAAAAAATCAGTTCACAGAAATTATCATCGTTATGGATCTACCTACATTGAAATTCTTTGTACCCAACTGCTGTCAGATCTTACTACTGGATTTTTCAAATTGTGAAGCCTGAAGGTGAGTATCTGCTATTAAGCATCTTAAACTGTATCTTTTCTTCAAAAATGTGACATATATTCTATTAGCCAAAGTGTAAAATCACGTATCTCCATTATGAAATGAGATCCGAGAATGTTAGTATTTGTTCCGCCTGGCTGATTGAGATTCATAAACATTCCGCGAGGCGCAGCACCGCGCAGCGCTGTACCAAACGAGTTTCGTGGCGCGCGCCATTCGAATTGGTGGCCGCCACTAGGCAGCTCCGTACAGCACCTCAAACGGGTACCTACCACACCAGTTTCGTATAGCGCGTTATATCATTTTTTTCAGTGTAGAGCACGTTTTAGAGGAATGGAAAAAGAAGGTTGCAGGAATGGGCGTTCCACTCCTTGATGGGCAGACCCTTTATACTCTATGCTTTGCCGATGACCAGATCGTTGTAGCTCAAGATGAGGAAGATGCAGATTACATGACGCGGAAGTTGGTCGAAGAATATCGGAAATGGGGCATGGACGTTAGTGTGTCCAAGACAGAGAAGCTGGTCGTGGGAGCAGCGCATCAACGGCAAAGCATAGAGCTTGAGGATGGACGGCGCATCGAAGAGTGTGACGAGTATAAGTATCTCGGTGTTTGGCTCGATCAGGATGGAAGGATGGATAGAGCAATTAAGGACAGGATCATCCAGGGCAGGAGAGCCATCGCGATGCTGAACGGGGTGCTCTGGGATCAGAGCATCTCAAAGGCAAACAAGCACCGGATATATGACGCCATCGTTAAAAGTATCGTGCTCTATGGTAGTGAAGTGTGGCCTTTGACGAAAAGAACGCAAGAAATGTTGAGGGCAACTGAAATGGATTTTTGGCGGCGATCTGCCGGCATTTCGAGACGGGACCGTGTCCGTAATGAGAGAATTCGCCAGGTGATGAAGGTTGAGAAAGATATCGTGCACGACGTCATGTCCAGGCAGTTATGCTGGTATGGACATGTGCAAAGAATGTCGGAGGAGAGGTTGCCCAAACAAGTTTTGGATTGGGTACCACCTGGGAAGAGGCGACGGGGACGTCCCGTAAAGGGTTGGCGGCAGGGCGTTGACGAAGAGATGTTGCGGTGTCAGTTGCCCGATAACCTCTGGGAAGACAGGCATATGTGGCGTTTGGGTGTCGTAGAACGCCAGAGTGCGTTATAAAGCGACTTTATATATATATGATTATTTAATTGTCATGCACAGGTATCATCTTTTTTTTGCTAACAATTCAACATTTGCTGAGATTTTTGACCTATTCAATGCGATATATCACATACCACCCTGGTAAAAATTGGCAGTAGAATGTGTATTCCAAATTACTATAGACCTAAAGCCGGCTGTGCAATTCCTTATACCCATTTATAGCCGATGGCGATTAAGCAACAGCCAGACGATAAAGTTTATGCTAAACGTTACTAAATACGGATACTAGGACTTAATTAGTTTTTGGACTACCGATCTCTTTTTGTGCCGTAGTATCTTGATTTATTTTGCGAGGAAAGCTCCGTACTTTTGAAGGATGCCCGTCATTCTTAATATGTTGGAGCGCCTTCAATTTCTTATGATACTGTGCAATACCTCTGGTGTGAAATAGTTGCTTCAGACGCCGTGGCACGCTGCGGCGCGGCGGGCGGCAGAGAGCGCAAAACGCGCATTGGCGCCTACAAACCTAACAGGGATACTTCACGCATTGCGCAATGCGTGAAGTATCTCTGTTGGGTTTGTAGGCGCGAGTGCGTCGCCGCTCCGCTTTGTGTTAGGCTCTAATATTTAATCTCGCGGAGTCAGCGTTTTTCAACTCATGATTTTGAAATGTTTGCCCAATCCGTATGGACTATTCTCATTTTAATTGATGAAAAAAAAATATGTTTTAAAGGAAAATATAATGTGTGTTTTGTAAATATTAAGGTAGTTCCGTATCAAACTTAATGATTTCCAAAGCACACGAATTTCTACACTATTTCTTATAGCCTTTTATATCCAATGGCGATAAAGTGTAAAGCCCGGTGATAGGAACTATAGCCCGACTGTATACTTTTTTATAGCTTCGTATAGCCCGGCTATAGGTATGATTTGCTCCGCTTTCTACAGCCAGCTATATGATTTTCAATAGCCTTCTTTAGTCGGCTATAAGAACTCCTATGGTCTTTTGAAACGCAGTTCCTATCGCCAATTTTTACCAGGGCAGTTCGAACACGTCAGAAAGCTTTGCGAATCACCTTAAATGAGCTCAATTTTTAATTTTTCAATATACTCATTAAATTTTCAAGCAAAAATCATGTTTGTATGAGAAAAGGAGATAGGCCCGGTAAACCTCAGTTTCACATTTTAGAAAAAAGTACACACTTCCTCTCGGCGCACACATACTGCCGTGCTAAGGAAAAACGCCATATGAGTATTCAACTGCTGCCAAATTTCCTCTCAGAAAATAATCGTTTTGAAGAGAGTTATGAATATTTTTCTTAGAATTTTTCTGACTTTTTAGATCAAATTACGAATGAAATCCTCTGAAATATCGGAAAAGATATATTCCCAAATTTTTCAGTGAATTCGTGATTTGTCGGAGGAAATTTGGCAACGCCTATTGGCTCATACTGCGTTCATCCTCAGCACGGCAGCATAGTCCTCTACATGTTGGTAGGTAAAAAAATTCCACTCCAACACCTTTACGTTCATTTTTGCAAATAATCACTTCTGGTGTTACTGCGCTCCTCTGTGTGGCGACAGAATAGACAGAATCTACTTTAAGGTGAATCCAGGGTTCGATTAGGGATAATTCAAGATTAGAGATAGCGCCACCAGTCGCCACTGAGCATTTCGCTTTCCTTCGACGATTACTGAAATAATATTCCTCAAATTACAAAAAGCAGATCCACAAGATATAGATTATGTTTTGCTTGATTTTTTAAGCCAAAAATATTGGCAAATAGAATTACAAACACACAGAAAGTACGGCTGAAACTTTCAGCTCAGAGGTGGCGGCCGAGCGCGCAACCGAATCCCTCATGTTCTGTCTCTCTCTCTCCCATTGCAGCAATGGGAATTACTTTCCGACGTAGTTACGACTTTATTTTTGGGAATTTTGAGAAGATTTTTTTACTGAGTGTTCCTCAAGTATGTTGCTATATCCCTTGGATCCCCAATCTTGAATAAGTTCTACGGTTTTTATTATTTTGGCAAATATGTAAGGCTATTCTGAGCAGCGCGACGTGGTGGCCAAATCGCGAAGTTCTAAGCCTGGATTCACCTGAAGTCTTTCATAGACAAGGCTCTAGGGTACTCCATCCCTATCCTCTTTGATGTCCGGCGAGAGCAGGGAAATTCGAGAGGTCTCCGCAGACAGCGCTGGAGTCGCGGTCAAGAGTCAAATGGCAGGAACTAATAATTACCGCGCGCACGGAGCTCGTTATCTCATTCGGCGAATTCAATCAAGGTCCCGAAACGCGCCCGGGGAACATGAAACATACGCAGCCGTCGCGTCGCTCCATGATTACATTTCCGAGTAAAACATCCAAAATTATATTCCGATCGCTCTTGCATTACGTATCCATGCGAGACTGCTAAATGGACGCGATTACGATTTGACTTGGAGAAATGATAAATGTATTTGTCCAGTTACACGATCAAATTAAGCCATCAGATTAAAGCTCTGATCGGTGGAAAAAGACCCGAGGTCGTCACCTTCCAGGCAAAGTATCACAAGCGCCATGCGACGTTTGAAAATTTCCGCCGCCATTTTATTTCTTTACTGAGAAATTGTTCGTTGAATCTGTTTGGAAATTTCACTAAATTTTATCGGCAGCACAAAGAAAATTCAGTGAAATTTTTGGACAGCTTCGTTGGACAATTTCTCTGTAAAAAAATAAAATGGCGGCGGAAATTTTTAAACGTCGCATGGCGCTTGTGATACTTTGCCTGGAAGGTGACGAGGTGAGGATGCGACCAATGAGAGGCCCAATTTGATGGCTCAATTTGGTCCTGTAACTGGACCTCTAAGCTGCTTTGTGTTTGATACGAGCATCCGGGCGGAAAGAAAAAATATTGGCGGCAGATGAAACGCAACAACAACAATTGAGTCGACCCATGCGAAAACGTCCGTTCAGCGTTTTCGGCCAAGTTTCCGAATTTTTGAAAAAATACTTTCGCGTCTTGCACGCTTAGATTTTTAATTTACATTAAAATTAGTCTATTAGGAGACTCCTATCTCAAATTTTAAAGGCTCTGGTGTAACTGCTTCATCCCTAAAAAAATCATCAAATCCCCGACAACCATCAATCTGTGGAACCGTACTTTTCAAAAATATGCGATGCGGCAGTACTGAAACTTCACCTGGAATTCTGAAACTTGGCCAAAGCTATTTATTAACTAAATGGAACACTTTTTCACCAGAAATCGCAACTTTTTGGGGGACACCCTACCCCAACCTGCATACCGCCACCTTTACATGTGACTTCTTCGCATCCGCTTACAACGTCCGCCATTTTGGGGTCTTCAGAGCTCCACAAAGCGCAAGATAGAGGAGCTTAGAGTCCCTTTATAGAGAGAGTTGAGACAATGCGGCTTATGGATTTCACAAACGGGAATAAAGATTACACAAATCGGATACTTTTTGTAATCTTTGATCAGCCCATTCCCGAATTCCCATCTCCATTCCCTCTCGCATTCCATTTGTTCCTTGCCGTACCTCCGATTCCTCGGTCCATTCCAGTTTATAATCTTTGCAATTGGTGAAATTGTAATCTTTATTCACGTTTGTGACACTGCGATGGCTTAAAATACGGGAACCAATCAGAAATGGATCCACATTGTCTTTACTCTCAGTTTAAAGGGACTCTAGAGGAGCTTATCAAAAGCGGTCCCTCCATGGCGATACTCTCTCCACCGAGTTTCTCTACCTACACTCGTTTGGAAAGCGTTCGATTGTCCGTCTGTCAAGCGGTGGATTTGCATTTAAAACAATATTAAAACTCAACAAGGAGAAGTGCCCGAACGGCGTCGTCAGCGAGGCCGGAGAGAGCCGGGCCAATGAAAGGCGGAATCCCTCCCGTTCCAACTCTTCGGTGGAGGGTCTTTAATCTTCGCGAGTCGGCGGATGGCGGGGGACGGCGGGGGGGGGGGTGCGGGGCGGGGGAGCGTGGACGAAAACCAACATTCAATTAACGCGGGCACATTTCGAAATTAAAATTCTATCTGCTCCCCAGGAACGCGCTTCTAATTTCCCTGGAAATCGCACCGACGTATGTAAAACGACAATTACAGCTTGAATAATATTATAATCGGCGACCGACTCGCGGCTGACTGTAATCTCACAGCCCCCTCCCCCCGTCCCTCCCTCAATCCACCGCCTTGTTACCTTTCTTCCCGTGGCGTTATCCCCCCTTCCCCTCCCCCCACCGGTCACGCCTTTACTCCTTTAAACACTCGAAGTAATTAGTTGCATTAAAGATGGACAAGTGCAAGTCCGAGCCGATGTTGCCAGATGGCTCGGAAATATGGTGGGGTAGCGTGGGGAAACCTGCACTCTTTGGCAATGGTCGCCGGAGTCCGGGATAGGCGAACTTGGAGCAGTTCTGGAGCCTTGTTTATTTTCAACTTCAACACAAACAATTCAAACTGGTAGGTATGTAAACGCCGCTGCACTCCCGCATAGCCCGTCACTGCCCGGTTGCCATGTCAACGCACGAGCCTAGGCACAGCCTTGGATTGTGTGCTACTAAACACGGGTTTGATGTCCTATTCGTCGCAACCCTGGTGGTCAGATTTACATGCGGTGAATTACCTTTGAAAATTACGCACTCTTACATAGTTGTTCCATGTTCCGCGTAATTGAATTATACACTACACATTCTTGAATGTATCAGGAGCAGATCAAAAAAGGAACATAGAAAAACGAGCGAATCTCGGAACTCACGTGAGTGGAGGAGTAGGTAAAGTCCAGTCGCGGTTTTCGGTGATGAAATTACAAGCCGAAATCTTACTGCATTCGAAAGTTATTCTGAAATCGATCGGTTGTTCATACAGTTGTGTACAGCAAAATTTTGGTGTTCGCGTTTCGATGATTTACCTTGTGGATGAGAAATCTGTTAGCGAAGAGCGCACACTTTACGAACCCAGAGAGTTCCAATATCAAAAATCAATTAAAAATTTTGTGTATTTACATCGCAACGATCGACGTTGTAACCATGTTTTTAAACCTGATTTTTTTCAATGCCAAAAATTGCTTGTTCGACAACTAATTTGATCTACCTCTTGTAGGTAACAATTGGCAGAAATTCCTGATGCAAGACGTTCTCTGCACATAAGCGATATAATCATGAGGACCTGTACGCAGAGCCTCAGGAGCCTGAAGAAGGTACCTGGTACCCTAAACGTGAAGAGGGGTTTTTCACCTAAAAAAGTTCGCTCCGCATACGTCGTCAATCAGCGATGAACCAAAGAGATTTTTATCCCGATTATTCTGTGATCACTTTCGTAATCACCAGAAGTCACTTACTGGTGTAGTAGATGACGTCATTGACAAGCAGTTCCTTTCCAAAGGCCTTTATTTCCTATTAGAAATGGATGTAAATGTAGCAATCTGAGATCATGCCAGATCTCACTATCCAGGGCCGGATTAAGGGGGTGGCCACATGGGCCGCGGCCCGTGGCGGCAAATCTGAGGGGCGGCAAAAATTTGCAATTTTTTAAAGTGTAGGTATAAAAAAAAATCGGATTTATAAAAACAAAATCACAAACGAGAAAAGGCTACAAAATCTCTCATTTCCTGAGAGTATAGTAATTTCTAATTTTGTCGTCTCTTAGTAATACAAGAGACAGCACCTTCAATAAGTCGAGTTAAGAGAGAGACCGAACACGCAATTTTGGCCTGGAACGGCGCGACTTAGAGAGAAATGATAATGAGGACTTGAGATGAAAAGGAGAAGCCCTCGGCGCGGCGATCGGCATGTAACACATATTAGCGCCTACAAGACTGCACGAATACTTCACGCATTGCATCAAACACAGTGCGGTCATTGTGGTCAGCGTGAAACGGATAGCGCCTACAAGAATGCATGAATACTTCACGCATTGCGCCAAACACAGTGCGGTCAGCGTGAAACGCATAGCGCCTACAAGACTGCGTGAATACTTCACGCGTTGCGCCAAACACGGTGCCGTCTGTGCGGCGCGGCGGCGGAAGTTGAAATCATTGATCCACATTTATGTTTATTCTTTCATAATTTTTTCGTTCATTTCTTATGAATGGAAGACCTTGTCCACACAGAGATAGGTTTACGGAACTTAACTTTCTCGCAAAGTTCCGGGAACTTTGGATAGTAGTGTTGACAAGGCTTTCCCAGAAAATGTGTTCAAAACGAGTAAATGCGTCTTATGCACCCCGCCCCCGCTGACACGTTCACTTGATGGTTTTTATCGAGTTTCAAAACGAATGAGAAGGGGCGGCAAGTAGGTGAATCCGGCCATGTCACTATCTCTACTTACCTAACTTCCAATATTTGGGCATCAGAATATGATTGGACATCTTAGAATATGTAGACACTTTTTAAAAGTTGACCTTTCAATTGTGCTTTGAGCCTGTCCCATCCCAACTTTCAAATTGGTGGTGGTTAGCATCCAAATCTTCAGTGATTGGTTATATTCGGTGCTTTGTTGTTACATACGTATGATTCTATTATTTAGTGTGTTCTCGTTTCACTACACTGAGAAATTTTTCCAATTCTTAGTATTCTCCTATCGTTTACACTTTTTCCCCTCCATTTTCACAGCTGTAAATAGGCTATCAGAAAAGCTCCATACTGCAATAGAGTAATTATGTCATTTCACTCATTGTAGACATAGATCATCGAAAAAGGAAGGAAGGCAGATGCTAGTTACTTAAAGTTCTTTGGAGATTCATACGTTGTGAGGGAGCCTTGACCAGATAACGGAAATATAAAGCGAGTACGACGCACATAATCCAATTTTTCCATGGAGATTGCGCGGTTGTGAAACCGAAGAAAGACACCTTTATTAAAATTACCCTCCATATGAACGTGTTCCTGCCAAACAGAACTATGTGCATTATGACGTGACCCCTGTTATGCATGTATCCATAAGGTCTCAGGGCTCATGTCTTAATGCACACAGGCCCGTTTGGCAGAAATACATCCATATAATCCCGATCCAGGCGCGCCTACTTTCCAGTTGTTGGTGCGACGATAAAACTCTACACTTTGCTAGCACGATATGGTAAGGTTTTCCACTGCATGTTCCCTCTAATCTACCTCGTTGCTAGATTCTTATGGATTTTACTTTATCGAGCAGCAACGATAGCGCTGCAGTTGCGAATCGAAAATCGAGAAGTGACTTACACAGCAGCGGATCTTCGCATGTTTTCTGATCATCGAAAAACGACTAATCGATTGACTTTGGGACGAGGTTGAGGCGCACCTGATTTCTCGGCCTGTCCGCGCAAGTACCCTGCGGTCAATGTTGGTCTCCGACAGTGGCGTGGCGTGAATAATCGATTATCGATATCTCGCCATTTGAAGCTACGGTAAAGAATCGATTACTAAGGTGTTCGCTGCGAACACCCTGATAATCGATCTTTTTTCATAGGTTTAAATGGTATAACAATCGATATATCGCAGTTCACGCCACGCCACTGGTCTCCGATGACCGGGAGTGCCCTCAGGTCGAAGGGGCATCGAAACTAGCCGCGGAGGAGGGGAGCAGGAGGGAAATTAATCATCCTTCGATAACAGCACATGGTTAAGACCCATTAGAAACCTATTAATACAACATCGTTTCTTTAATAAGCTAAAATAAAAGATTCTGCTCAACCCGGTTTTACCCTGTTTCCAAAGCCGTTACCGAGCCTCCAAGTTTTACGGGTGTTTCGGGATCCTAGTAGGAAAGGAGCTGATCTAATCAGCCACAGTCTGGTTGTAATACTTGTTATGAAATATGAAATAAAACCCCCTTGTCATGTCCTTAAATCTTTAGGAGTGTTTCAACTGAGAAGATTGAATGAGAACGCGTGTTGGTATTTGTTTCGGTGAGTGAATTTGAATTTATGAAATTCAACATTAAAAGAACTCATCCGTGCAGAATTTGGGGAGAGGGGGGGCGACCAGGGTGATCTTTCCAGGTCCTCCAGCACAAGATAATGTTTTCCCTTTTTTGTTTTTGCTTTATTATAACAGTAGAAATACAAAAGGTTTGAGTGCTATATTGTACACAAAGTTGATGTAAGTGATACCCTCAGTTACCCGAAATGACTGTACATGAAATGAATTGTATGTACCCGGTACCGTGCAGATTTGGACGTATTTATGCTAGAAGGAACTACGTGCATAGGGTTTGCGTGCGATATAGTTCCTTTTAGCATAAACACGTCCATTTGTATTTTTCTGCAAAAGCACTAACGTTATCACGCTTCTGGTTTCATGATCTAACCGCGCAGAACACTACGAATTAGTCTTCTTAGATATCGCCTCCTCTTTACGGAGTGTGTGACCTCAATCGATATGAATCGATCGAAAAGTAAATATATGAATTGGACTGCATTTTGCAATTTGGAACTATAAATTCTAGCCCGGTTTAAAAACGACGTATGTGCCATTAGTTTCCCCACGCACATAAGTGTTTTTTCAGATGAGCCAGAATTTATAGCTCCAAATTGCAAAATGCAGTCCAATTGATCAACGTGAACCGATCGACACTGATTCCGTTTGAGGCATTATCAAAACACCAGTGTTGATTCGAAAGCCTGAATCGATCGACATGATTCGATCGACAACCGTGAGTCGATCGACAACTCCGTGAGTCAATCGACAAACCCGTGCGAGTCAATAGACACATACTGTGAGTCAATAGACACATCCTGTGAGTCAATCGACACATCTTGTGAGTCAATCGACACACCCTTTGAGCCGATCACCAAACCCGTTCATTGGACTTGTTTCTACTAAACGGAACTATGTGCATTAACTCATGAGCCCTGAAACCCATAAGAATATATGCATAACGAGGCTCACGTCATAATGCACGCAGTTTCGTTTGACGGAATCACGTCCAATTGATCGATAAGCGCCTGAATCGATCGAATTTTATCGATCTAATCGGTGTCGATTTATGTTTTTATTTTTCGATCAATTCATGTCGATCAAATCCATGCCCTCCCCTCTTTACACCCACGCACGTATCTGATTTTTCCTTTCAAACACCTGCACTGAAAAAAAAAAAAAAAAATCGGTTGTATGAGCTAAATTTTGGTGTTTCATATCATCCTAACTGCTTCGATTTGTCAAACTGAATTTTCGGTTCATCAAATCGAACTTTCGGTTCCTGTAACCGAAGTTGTGTGGTAAAGTGAACTGACGAACAAAGTTTGGTCAAGTATGCCAAACGTTCGGTTACACGAACCGAAAGTTCAGTTTCTCTAACCAAATATTTGGGATGATATGGAACACCGAACATACGGTTCACATGACTGAATTTTTTTTCAGAGTGATGGCAGCCTCACATTTAGTTCATCGTGAAAAAATCATGAGCTGAAACCTGCAGACAGAGGAGGAACCTGTCGCCGGGAATGCCATGATTCCACCCCACTGACATGTCGACGCCGCTGCTGGGTGGAGGGTGCAGGAGGGAGGATGTAACGGGATAGCCACATGGTCTGGATCCATGTCAGCTCCCACCTACTGATTTCGTCTGGCACTGCTCCTCCAGCTACCTCGCTCAGCTCCCGAATCATGTGGGGGGATTGTCGTGATAACATCCCGTCAGCATTCTTATCCGCAGCAACAAATGAAGTTTTACAACATTTTTAAAAAAACCGAAAAATCATTACCATAAATTGACCGCGTTAAGCAGAAAAAAACTGTTCTACCCATGTACCTCAAATTATCAAGTTAAGTTCTTGATAGTATTTGCGAATTAATTCTGTAAAAACGTTGTCCCAAGGTACACAAGTTTTGCTGCTATGATTCGTTGTTTCCAAAAAATGTAAAATGGCGTTTACGGCGTTTTTGCGTTGCACGGCAGAATTGTAGTAAGGAACACGAACTCTTTGTACTTTCAATGCCTTTTTCCAATGCTGTGTTTTAGAGCCTCATTAAACCTACTTGACGCACATTTCTTCGAAGCTTCTGACGAAATTCGAAGCTTATAACATGAGCCGTTTGACGTGTGCGGTCAATTTAATAGTTTTACTTAAACGAGGAGGCACTGACTGGATATCCGTTGGCGAAGCTTTATCCTCCCTGGTTTACGCGTTTCACTGAGCGATCCTCCGAACCTAAGTCACGACCATCTCCACGATCGCCCGTGCACGATGAGTCTACGGACACGAATTTTTACCAAGAAAATTATCATTTGAGTTCGTTTCAGATGATGCAATTTGGTGATCTTAAGTCCTCTAGGATTAGGATCTACATTCCGTGGCCTTGAAACTATCCTCATGAGCAGAGGTAAATTCAGTATTCGTCATCCCGTGAGCTGCGCGCGTTACAAGGATCTTTGAGTCAGGATTTTTCCTCTGTCTGAAAGTAATGATTACTGCGGTCACTGGAGACTTATACGTCGTTTCTTCGTGGATATTCAGCTTTTTCGAGAACAAATCGGTAATCGACCGATCGATAATTTCTGGATTTTAGACTATTTTCTCGAATTATCTGAAAAAGGGCGTAAAATCATGCTGGTATTGGTATCGGTATCTCATCTGCAAGGTATTCTGCCGTGCTAAGGAGGAACACCGTAAGAGCCTCCAGGCGTTGCCAAATTTCCCTCGACAAATCAAGAATTTTCAGGAAAATTTGTGAATATTTGTTTTATACAGTTTTCAAGAGGATTTTGTTCGTAATTTTATCTAAAAAGTCTGAAAATTTCAAGGGGAAATATCCTCCGTAATTCCCCCCCCCCCCAGTTTTTTTTTTCTGCGGAGGGAACCGCGGAGAAAAGTACAGATTGAAAATACACCTTTTAAGGAGTTTCCGTTGAACTTAACAATCTTTCCAGTGATTTAGAGGTGCGTGGTGCGTTCGCAGGGGCTACAACACTTTCCGTCTGGCGAAGTAGCGACTGATCATCCCGAGTAACAGAGGAAGCAAGGAACCAGTTGCGTCTATCAGGCCTGAAGCTCAGACCACCCAGAAATCTCGCGGCCACATTAATTTCACTTGACTTGGAGTCATTTTATTTTAACCAGAGCTTGGATTTACGGTTAGAGCGCAGGAGGTCAAATAAAGGATGGAATTGCGCGGAAGAATCTGTAAATGAAAGAATAGACTCATTGAATCCTTAAATCGTGCAATGCGGAGTGGCTACAACTTCTCAGATATTGTCAATCATGGGTTTTTCGGCATAAAGCCGGTCGCTGAGAAAAAAAGTTCGGTCGTATGTACCAGCGTTTGGGGTTCCATAGCATCGCAACTATTTCAGTTTATCAAACTGAATTTTCGGTTTATCGAACCCAATACTGTAAAGTGAACTGACGAACAAAGTTTGGTCATACATGCCGAACGTTCGGTTACACAAACCGAAAGTTTAGTTCGACAAACCGAAAGTTCAGTTTGACAAACCGAAAGTTCCGTTTGACAAACCGAATATTTGGAATGATATGGAGCACCAGACGTTCGGTTCACAGGACTGATTTTTTTTCCCAGTAAGGTGCCTAAACACAGTCTATTTGTCTCCATTGCAAACGACAACCAGTAGATAGACGCGTCGATTATGAAAGACATTATTGAAATCTTATCGACAAATTATAATCGACGGCGCCAGCGCTTGATCAAAAGAGGAAATGGATGATAATGACCGGAGTTACAACAACTCAGTGATCTGTTAGACCGTTTTATTGATTTCTTAAAATTCCATTTGCATCAGGCGCCATGCGCACAAGACAATTAGTCACACTGCCGCCATACTGCAAATTCAATCATGTGTTGATATTGATTTTTGAAGTTCAAAAACTGCAATCTGATTCGTAAATATTCATGCATCTCAGCGAAACAACACAGGAAACGTGTTATTCAATAATTTTTCTGGTTTCAATGAGCTCTTCCAAATTTCTTCCAAATTTTTCTTGATTTTTGTTGTTTGACAAAATGTTTCTACGGATTTGGGTGTTCCTTTGGAAATTTTAAAATCACCAAGTGCGGGGGGGGGGGGGACCACAACTAGAACCTACTAATTTGTCAAGATTAAATTTTTTAAGGTCTCTTCTGTACCATTTGGCTCATGTAACCTCTGTAAGGCACCGTATCCTCGGTTCATTCAACCGAATTTTTTCTAGTTCGGTTTGGTTTGGTTTAAGAACTCGGTCGCACAAACCGAGGATATAGTTCCTGCAACCGAGAGTGCGACAATACGAACCAAATAGCACGGCATTTACAGAACACCGAACTGGTTTTCTAAGTTTATATTGTGTTGCTCAATTTCCTGCATTGTGTAGGGTTCTAGGTTAAGGCTCCTCCCCTCATTGTTCAAGTCAATTTATTTTCCGACATGTTTTTTCTCCTTTTTTCCCAGAATGTTTTTCGATGGAGTCTCTAAATTCTTCCGCGAGGCCGGACTTCCACGACCGAGAGAAAAGCAGACATAAAGTGCCAAGTTTTGCGAGGGTTTCCGCACTGAAAGTAGGAACTCCCGGAGGAAGGAGAGAGAAAATTCGCCGAGTCCCGATTTGACCAGGCACTAAAAGCGGAGAAGCTACAACTAAATTAACACCTAATTAAGTTCTTTTTGGCGGGGAGTATCTATTCGGCGAGCGGGAAGATCGCACGGCGAGATTGCATTGTTGCCCGGCCGCAAATTGTAACACCTTGAATAAAGAGCAGAAAAAACCGCACGATCGCCCTGATAATGCAGGTGGCGAAAGGGGCTCACGCCATTGCTGCCATACCTTCCACCTTTCTTTTCTCCCGCAAAATATTTTAAGTAATCTCACTGAAAAAAGTGCTCGGCTCAAGCATGATGATCCTTGAATTTGCCGCCAAGATTTTTTTAAATCTTGATTTGAGCTGAATTTTTTTTGATACAAGAAAAAACGCTCAGGCTCAGCAAAAAAGTAGTTTATATTAAGCAGCAAAATTCTTGATTCAAGAAAAAATACTTCTTGGCGGCAATTTTAATTTTTTTCTTCATTTATCGTATTAATTGAAACCTCTTCAACTAAGGTACACGATTCTTTCTCAACGCGACAAAAATTAAGTACAATTTAATCATAATTTATTGATTCTGTTGAAAATGGACCAACATCACTTGTGTTCGATTTCTGTAAAATCTGCATAATTTTATAAGATGAAAATATTTTCTACGTCTATCAGGTTCGAAAAATATTGATGATTTCCCATTACATGTGGTATTCTTACGCGAATATTTGTAAATCAAGGCTTATGAATACAATTCACGCAATTTTATTCTGTGGATAGTATAACAATAGAAACAATGGAGAAAAGAGAAAAAAGAGGGGAAGAACGGCCGAAGAACCATGTTTATTTTGAAAAAGAAACATGCGTACCGCTAGTTTCTCCACTGAAATATAATTTTCAAGGTGAGTTATTAAAGATAACTCTAAAGGCCGGCGATATTATTCTTTATTTTTATTTGGACTGCATTTTGCAATTTGGAACTATAAATCCTGGCTCTTCTGGAAAAACACTTATGTGCATAGGGAAACTAACGGCACACAAGTTGTTTTTAAACCAGGCCAGAATTTATAGTTCCAAATTGCAAAATGCAGTCCATTTGTTTGCTATGGTTTGCCCTTTTTTTTTTGGCACGCAGTCTTTAGACATCTGACTAACATGGCAAATTTAGACCCCCCAACCCCCTCCCCCCCAAAAAAAATAAAATAAAATAAAAAAAATAAAATGGGGTTTAAGAAATTTGGACTGGTCTACAACGAAAAGATTAAGAACCCACGTTACTATCTTTCCCGATTTTTTTTCCTCCCCAAACTTGGAGGACGGCAACAAGGCACAGTTCCCACGGGGCCGTTTTACACTAGTCAAGGAGTGACATAAAACACATGGAAACAATAGACGAAAAACAATGATCGGGCCCCGGGCCGGGCGGGGTCGGGCTGAAATGGCGAGGCCGCACAGTGCGGCACTCCGTGGACAAAAATCGAAAAAGTCATCAAAAATTTTTTTTTGAAAACGCACAATTTTTCTTGATATTCATGGTGAGGAACGTTTTTCTGACAAGGAATGATAGTTTATTTGTGATTTTCATTCGTAGATCACCATGGATAAGCGGGAAAAGTTGAAGGAAAAATCTCGGGAATGAACTTCCCCATTGAAAACATATGGGGAAAAGACAAAAAACTTAAAATGACTTTTCTCGAGAAATACTCAAAATACTCCTAGATGTTAACATTTTCTTATTCCTTATGTATCCTACTTTGATCGTGCCAAAGGGTTTTCCTATGTTGCTGCTAATATCTTTGTTATAAGAAGTTAAAGTTTGGGTATTTGACGTTGATTTTACATTGCTAACATAGGGCTGATTCGAGGTTGCCAACTTTAGATGGACTTTTCTCGAGAAATACGCAAAATACTCCTGGACGTTAACATTTTCTTATTCCTTAGGTATCATACTTTGACCGTGCTAAAGGATTTTCCTATGTTGCTGCTAATATCTTTGTTATAAGAAGTTAAAGTTTGGGTATTTGACGTTGATTTTACATTGCTAACATAGGGCTGATTCGAGGTTGCCAACTTTAGATGGACTTTTCTCGAGAAATACGCAAAATACTCCTGGACGTTAACATTTTCTTATTCCTTAGGTATCATACTTTGACCGTGCTAAAGGATTTTCCTATGTTGCTGCTAATAATTTTTTTATAAGAACTTTAAATTTGAGTAATAAGTGCATACGTGGATTTTACATGGGTAGCATAGGGCTTATTGGAGGTTGCCAACTTCAAATGGACTTTTCTCGAGAAATACGCAAAATATCCTGAGATATTAGCATTTTCTTACTCCTTATATGTCCTAGAATGACTGTGCCAAAGGATTTTCCTATGTTGCTGCTACTTTCTTTGTTATTTGAAGTTAAGTGTTATGTTTTCAACCTAAAATGCATCAATTTTTGAAGGCGGCAACATAGTATGGGTTTTCCCATGCGGGAATTCCCAAATCCCACTGGACAGCGTTCATGGTAAACAAAACAAAACATATCTTGTGTTTTGTTCGTCTCGCTTATCAATAGATACAATCGTATTTAGCCAATTTAGCTCAAATCATGTGCATGTGCCGAAGTAAATTCGCTCAGATTTAGCGAGAAAATTGTGATCCATTTCGTTCAGTTAACCGGAAGTGAAACGTAGAATAGCTAGCTCTAGAAATGTGTGTCTTGGGTGCAAATAAGTACTTGGAGATTCGTGGATTTCGTTGTTCATTCTTAACCATGGTAACAAATATTTACACCATCTTATTCAAATGTATAAAGCTTCCAGACAAAGTGCGGATTTCTACCTTTACCCGGCAGAATGTATGATTTTCAATGTTCTCACTCTCAGTGAATTGAATGACCTGATATCTCAGGCCCCAAACGTTTTCCTCCCATAATTGAATGAAGTAAGGTTTCTCTATTGTTCAGGTAAAGTCTGCCTTTACAATTTACCTCCTTTCAGCAAGTGGAATTTCTTGATTAGTGAGTATTGACTGTTACGCTGAGGTCAGATAGTGCGGAACGTTAACAGTATAACCTCTAATTCTCATGAAAGCAAGATCCATTGCTCAATTCAATAGTAGCTGTAAAATTATTTAAACAAATGGCATGATCACATATTGTGCTTCAGCTTTGTTTAAAAATTTAGCAGTGATAATTCATCTATACCTACTTATCGTCACATTGAATACTGTGCGCGTTAATCAAGTCATGTTCGGTGCTTACCATCCTATACAGTTCTTAATCGTTCCTTAGTTTTTGAATCTCATAAAAGGCTGTGCTCCTGCTCGTTTTCAATCATTATGAGAATGAGTGAAATACTCCTGAATGTGGTGTGTGACTAAATACTTACTCTTGAGTATATTTCCTTCTGGTTTGTCCTCAGGACACTTGCGTGGTGAGTTTCATTTTCTTTCTACTCAATAGAAAATGTATTTCCTCCTTTATATTTGAGCAAATCAGGGCCTGCATTTTGTTTCATTCAGGACCCTTAATTAGGAAGTTAGGTGTTTTAGTTTCCAATTTCTGCATTCTTAAAATTACCATTATTTCCTGCATATTCGTATCATGATGCCAACCATTATCAGTCTAGTCACGAATATATTCTCCTTGATGATTTGAGAGGGATTCTGTCATAATATGTCATGCCAAGATTTGACCCGTATTAAGTTAAAACTCATTTGCGCTGCAGCACCAATCCTATGATGTCATAATTTCTCATGTAGAATCAGCATTGCCCAAAGCGCAGAATGCTTAAGCGCATACGCAGAGGTTAAGAAAGTGCCTCCACGATGCTACATCACTAATTAATGGATTTAATTACCTACTCCTGCCACTGACTATACTTTGGCGTCAAATTAAGGGAAATATATTTCAGGCTGTTATTTCAGGCTGCATTCATTTGGCCAAAAACAACCGTTTTGGGAGATGGCATGTGTGCAGGTCACTTGGTTTGCAGTGTTCTTCATACAAGTCAGTGATGATTAGTGTGCTTTTGATTCATTTTAATGAATCATGCAGGTATGTGTATTTAGAAATCTGTAGAGGAACCAACTGTGACTTTGCTCATTCTATGATAAAGATCAAGATGGTATCTTTGGGGCATGGAATTATTATCCCTACAAAAATACAAAACAAATATTTAGTTATTTTTCACCCAACTTCAGTTTTCCTCATGAAGAATGAACAAATTGAAATCTTGTGGCTCATAATACTTACCTTATCCGTTTTATTCCAATTTTTCGTTACTTAATGAGGAGATTTTTTTTTTTTTTTTTTTTTTTTTTTTTTTTTTTTTTTTTTTTTTTTTTTTTTTTTTTTTACTACCATACTGCTTTTAAAGCCATAACTTAAGTCCCAGAGAATTTTAGGTTGTAGAATTGGATTCCACGGGAAAAATTACATGGGAATTGACACCTCAAAGACCTGCATCCGTACAATTCAAATTTTGCATTATTGAGAGGATCATTTTGAGGTTTTTTGGCATCCATCTTGTATTTGAAGCCAAAATTTCAGTCCTAGAGAATTTTAGTTCGCAGAATTGGGTTCTATGGGAGAAATTACATACGAATTGATATCTGAAGGACCTGCATCCGTAGAATTCAAATTTTGCATTATTAAGAGGATCACTTTTAGCTTAGGTACTTGGCAGCCATCTTACTTTGGAGCCAAAATTTCAGTGTTAGAGAATTTTTGGCTTCAGAATCGGATTTTACGGGAGAATTTACAAAAGAATTAATACCTAAAAGACTTACATCCGAACAATTCAAAATTTGTATTATTGAGAGGATTATTTTGAGGTTTTTTGGCAGCCATCTTGTTTTTGAAGCCAAAATTTCAGTTCTAGGGAATTTTAGGTTGTAGAATTGGATTCTACGGGAAAAATTACATAGGAATTGACACCTCAAAGACCTGCATCCGTACAATTCAAATTTTGCATTATTGAGAGGATAATTTTGAGGGTTTTTTCGGCAGCCATCTTGTTTTTGAGGCCAAAATTCCAATCATAGAGAATTTTTGGCTTCAGAATCGGATTCTACGGCAAAAATTACTTCAGAATCAGCATTTTCTTGGGCCAATAATCCTTTTTTCATCGTTGTAACGATTTTTGTCCACATCGTCCATAAGCATGCCGCACTGTGGGCCGGTGAGAGTATCATTAGCGCATCATTAATTTGTTGCCTAGTTCTCAGGCCGGAGCTGGACACCCGCAACGATGAATGGTGAATGGTCAACGCTCAACGATCATTGGATTCACCGGACACAGGATGAAGCGCACCCAATTCCACGTCTCTCCCATGCTGCCAAATTCAGGTCGAGGCCTGCGAAAAACCAGAGCATCCTCTTCAAAAACAGGTCGCTCGACAATGCAGCATGTGGCAATTTTTATGGAATTAGAGACAAGATATGACCAAACGCCGAATATCTGAGTTGATTTCTCAGGGGAAAAAAATCTGCTATGAAACTTTTCACGGATGGGCTTACATTCCAGTTTCGGATAAAGCGAAAGAAGAGATATCGATCGTGGAAAATAGCTCAAAATTATGACGTGGGGTCGTTCATGCAATACGTGGGCTGCTTAAAAGGGAGGGGGGGGGTGTGTCTGAGGTTGCCTAATGAGAGGTCCTATGAGAGGAGAGGACTATCTTACGTGAGCCTCCTATAGAAAAATAATAATAATATCTTCGAAAAAAGAAATAACTTATACAGACTTTTTTGGCTTTTTCCGCTCTTCTCTGAAAAATCAAGGGTAGAAGGCCAAATCCACAACGAGGAGAGGCGAGAGAGCCGCTCCTCGAGAAAGACCATAAAATACAGAGGGGCCCAGGTCTTAAGAGATTATGGGGTCGGCAGCTTGCCACACACCAGAGATGCGAAAAGTTCATAGCCTGCCATTTTAAAAACCCACACTTCCCATAAGTTTTAGACTTTTTTTTTTTAAAATTCTTGTGTCCCTTTGTTTTAATTAGATGCATTTTCTATGAATGCACTTACCACGTGCAATTTAATATGTTAATAGTTCTAAGAGCTGTTTTTTCAAAGTTTGCGACACGGGTGGAGGAACTTCCCGACTACGCCAGTGCGGCCATCTAAAAAAATTGAAATTGCTTTCCATTAGCATGAAAATCGGTTCCTTGTCGGAAAATCATGGTAGCAATCGCGTGCTTATCCGAAAGTCGCTACAATACTTGAGGTAAGAGCTTACAATAAAATCCGGATGAAAATTTTGGGAAGAGAGATTTTTTAAAACAGCAGGCTACAAACTTCCTGCATCCCCGGTGTGCAGTGAAAGATTGCCGCCCCCACATCGTTAAAAATTTCGGGGTAAAATTCTGTGCGGCGCCCGAAATCCCCGAGTGAAATGAGTGCGGAGCGGAATTCATGCTCCTTATGGAGTGACTCACACTATTACGGGGCGGAATCTACACTTTTAGTGGAGTGTCATACAATGGAAAAAAAAAACACATTGGATCTAGAGTCCAGACTCTTAAAAATATCGACAAGAAAAAATACTCCTGATTCCATCAGATTTAAGCTTACATCAAGAACCAAGCCTCTTAATTTGAGCGGATTTCCTTTTGATTTAAGCTTAAATCTGATTGAATCAAGAGTCCTTTTTCTTGTCAATGTTTTCTAGAGTCTGGACTCTAGATCCAATGTGTTTTTTTTTTTCCAGTGTGCGCTTTTATGGTGCTAAATTCACCTCGCACTCATATCACTCGGGGTTTTTGGAAGCTTCACAGACTTCGGCACTAAAATTCACTCCAAAAATTTCAACAGTGCATATTTTTTTAACACTTGGGCCCCACCGTATTTTTTGGCATTTTTCAAAGAACGGCAACCGCGTGCCCGCGCCCAGGATTTAAATCCGGTTTCGGGATCCTCCCTGGACGGGGAACCGGGGTCGCATCTCGAGATAATTCAAAGAAAAGGGTCTGCGCGATAGAGCTCCAGAAACAGTGCTACAATCAATTTAACACAGGAATCAGGGATCTCGCAGCCAGGACCAGGCAGTGAGAGTGAGTAAGAGTCTGCTGGGGTCTTGGCCCTGGCTGAGCGTAAAAATCACTGTGTCTGTTTTCTGTGGCCATGTGCCGCTACCCCGCGGGCTACAGCCTGCATTTCTCTCGTGTCCTTTCTTCAGTGTGAGAATCGCACCGGGATCAGATCATCTCGACGCGGCTCCATTTCAACAGCCCATTCTTTGCCTTTTTTCAGAAAAAAACAAAGTTTCGTTTGTTCCTTTTGTACCCTTTGTGTTACTGTTTCTCGCTCGATTATCCTCTCTGTCTTCGATTTGTCTTAGGTTTCTTCCTGTTTGAAATTCCCTGCAGAGATTTGCGCAAACCTCGAATGCATGGAGTACTTTCAACCGTCCTTCTACAGTTAATGAGGCGCAAGCATGCCAATACGATGAACGTTTTGTTTGAATAGAGAATTTGCAGGTGTCTGAAATTTGATGAATTTCGTGTTTAAGTGGAAATTACTGAGTGAACTGAACTCGAGGATGCCCTAGATTCATGATTTGAACAATTATTGGAGAAGATATGACACAGTGATTATTTCTTAGTACTTGTAGTAGGCGAAATCTTCAATAAAACTTAAAAAAAAAATAAAATAAAAAAAATAAAATAATGATCAAATCTGCTAAAATACGTGTGTTTAAATGGGAAATGCCGCCAGATGACGTCACTAGGCGGTGCATTTTCTCACTTTTAAATCTATGTTTATACTATTTCCCAAATCAGAAAAAAATTATAAAAAATACTGTGAAATCAGCTCTTTCAGCACTTCCAGATGAAGCAATAAAAAATGTGCATGCAAATTTTCCATTCAGATCAAATTCATCTACGCTGTTTTACGAGGAGAACAAGGCTAGAAAGTTCAAAAATTTCAATTAGAGTCAAAAATTTGAGCACTTAGGTACGAACTTTCTTTGAACTTTTCTAAGACTTGAAACTTCTGTTTTCTATTTTATTGGTACGGTTAAATACGTTCAAAATGGATTCGAAATTTTCGGTGTAAAAGAACGGAGACGACCCAAAACCGCACAGATCGAAATACCCTACCTGAAAACCAGAGACCCTAAACCGCACACAATAATGTATCACTAGCAATAGAGAGGAAAAGGAACGCACCTTATATTTTGACTGGTCGGCAAGACTGTCGTATTTGTATCAGACTTTCATACATTCTGTAAAGACGTTTACAGGCTGTACAGACATTTGCCCGCTGGGCAAATACCGTGACACGCGCATGGGCGCCTATAAACCTAAAATTTTACTTGACGCATTGCGCAATGCATGAAGTATCCCTCTAGGTTTGTAGGCGCCAGGTACAGCCTTCCTGCAGCACTTTGGCGTGCCAACGTGCCGAAGGAAGAACATTTTATTCTGGGGTTTCCCTCTTCAATTTTTCACATGTGCAAGTATGTTACCATTTCATGGGTCGGTTTCTCCCGGTTGCATGTATGTTATTGTCCTCTGAAGTGCCAGCTAAACATTTTAGATGAGGAGTAAAATCTCAAGAAGCAGACAATCTTGTTCAATCAGCAAGTCGTGAAAAAACGTAGGTAGCTGTTGAGGATTGTATTTTTTCCCTTTTTTTCAACATTAGAAAAATAAGGAACAAGAGATTCTGCGTTTTAACACCACCGTGACACGAAACACACTGTAAGGAAAATCAACTGAAAGATTGTAAGAATGTAAGATGTAGTCAACTGATTAATGTTCAAGCATGAGTTTAAAATTTGACACGTATTCAAGGACAAAAAAGGCGAGTCCCGAGTGATATTTATTGGAGAGTTTACCGTCGATATTCGATCGATAAATCGGTGCCATTGCCAGACTGCTGTTGACCGCTGAGTTTCCACTGTTGGACCGGGATTCTTTCGAGGGAAACAGGTTCGAAATAATTAAGTAAATTTGTCTTAATCGAGGACTCTCCCGATAGGCTTCTATCTAATCTCCGATCTAAATTGATCTCATTCAAGTCTATAGGATTAACGTCCTGCGTTTAACACTTCTAGTCCGGGATAGGGTGCCAGATCTATTTCAAGTCTAAAACTCTCGATTTAATTTGAGGGGAAAGATTTGTGCTACTTGGCATCGGTGTTAGGTCAAACCGAAGGGTGATCCTAAAAAAACCTCCTTGTTTTGATTTTACAACGAAGGTTTGTCGCGCAGACCAGACGCAGGGGCATGTTACGTCAGACGTTGTCGATTCTAGAATATTTTTTATATATTTTTAAAACGGTATCTAGGAATCCTATATGCAAGTTTACATGAAAGTATTAATGAATTTTTATTTTTTGCCGCTCTACCCTGAGGAGAGATTTTTGTTGGGAGACTGGGTGATAGACATACACCGAAAAAAAAAAGGATGCCGATTTAAAATTCTGGATGTAAAAAAGTGTACGACAAGCGACAACTCACAAAACGCTGAATTAACCGCTACAGCAGTTACTATAGCAATGTCAAGATGTAAAACTAACTACTGCGGCGGTTAATTCAGCGTTTTATAAGTTGTCGCACAGTTTTTTACATCTATAATGTTAAATTAGCATCCATTTTTTTCGGTGTATATTGGGACTTTCAGGAAAGTGGCATTTGGTATATTTCGTTCAAAAAGAGAAGAAGCTCTTCAAAACAATTTTTGGAGAACAAGAACATTTTGAGGGGGAAATGTTTGGAGGGGGAACTGTTTCATATGTTTCAAAATTTTACCAACCTATTCATGGCCTAAAAATTGGCGTAATCTGTATCATTCAAACCTCATCTTGTAAATATACCTAAACCAGAGTTTTTTGGACCTTACCTAAATATTTAAATCTGATTCAGATTCAAATTTGAGTGCTTAGTAAAATCATATACTATTTATTTGACATTATTAATGATCCTAAATTTGCCTCCTGTCACTGAATTGGGAGGCTGTGTTTAGGAGAAAAACTAAGAGATACCTACTAGATGAAAAATCAAACCGGCATCAGTGAGGAGTTTCCGCCAGCTAATGCTATTTTTTAAATGTATTTTTTTATTCATTTATTCCTCTTTCTCTTGCGCTTGATTCGTCTCAGTTTTGCCCACACCGTCGCAGTTGTTCCTAATTCAGACCTCTACGCCTATTATTTTATTGTCAGTACTCCGGAGCTTTTGTTTTAGGTTTAAGTGAGCGTTTGAACTGGCTAGGCGGCAGTCAACACCTTTGAGCCGAGGCCTGTGAAAAGACTCGCATGTGGGCTGCTCTAAAAGGAATAAACCCCTTTTCTTCTCGTCTATTCTTTGCTCTGCAGCTATTTTGCGACGAGAGAACTTGAGCTGTTGCACAGGATACGGTTGGATTGTCACGCGACCTTGGCCGTTTCAAGTCGGCAAAAAGGTGCAAAGAGGGGAAACAGAAAATTTGAATAGTCGTCTATTTTGTTGAAATGCACCGAACGACGACAAACCGAGATATATCCAGGTGGATAATAAACTATTTTTCACACCCCTAATATAGATTTTTTTCGAATAACTTATACACGGCAAAGAGGAAAAATTTTACCAGAACACTACTGTCAGAATTTTCGTTATTGAAAGCAAATTTACCGTTCTGCTGTGCTAAGGAAGAACGCCGTATAAGCCCTCATACGTTGTCATATTTCCTTCAGTATCAAACGAATTCACTGTGAAAATTGTTCATATTTTTCTTCAAATTTTTCAGACAATTTTGTTCGCAGTTTCATCGAGAATCTTTGAAAATTTCAAGGAAAATTATACATAACTTTCCTGCAAGATAAATATTTTATCGGAAGATATTTAGCAACTCTCAAATGCTCATACGACGTTTTTCCTTAGCACCGTAGCATTGGTTCCGAGCCTTTCTCATTCGAACTGTTTGCTTTTTAAATCCATGGAGAACTAGCGAATTGGTCACCCGTGGAGTTTACACGGATTATATTTGCAAAAAATTGATCCGGCTGTCAGGAGTCTGACAGAACATCATCTATTAAATCCTCGGTAAACAAACATGCTCACAAAAAACATGTCTTCAAACAAATTGTCTACAAACTACGGCAAAAAAGGGAGTTTGTTTGGTTATAAGAAACATATCTAGGTAGCCTCCAACAGTGCTTTTGTTTGTCGAAGAAAGTAGCCCATCCAATCCAATCGCAGGTAGAAATCAGATTCCACACAAGGATGGCGCTCGGCAAAATCGATTAGTTTAAATTCCAGGATGAGCTTTCGGGATGATTAAAAATAAGGCGATTCTGGGCTCATTTTTAAATGCGAGCATGCTCCTTCCAATTGCCTAACAAATGATCGATAAAACATCTCGCCTCTGACGTAAACGGGAATCTCTATCCCCGCATAAGACCCAGAAAGCACAGAGTTATACGGAGAATAGGGCTTACGTTGAAATTAAGTTACGCCCTTATGCCAGAGGAGCGACAAAAAGACTGACGCATGGCTGAAAACGGGACCAAGCATGCGGGCTGAATGCGATCGAAATCATAGTTGCAAGACTATGATAAAAATATACCGTTCTCCCCTCGGAATTACTTTAATAAAAATAAAGATTTGCACCTTGCTAAACCGTACTGAGGATCCCGAGACGGAATAATATTTACATAGGAGAGGATCCAGGGATAAGATATTTTGTTTTGGTTTTAAACTTCCCTCGAAAATAGATCAACCGAGCAGTGGCGTGGCGTGCTTTGCGATTGATCGATATTTCCCCATTTGAAGCTGCGGTAAATAATCGATTATTAAGGTGTTCGCTGCGAACACCCTGTTTTTCGATACTTTCCCTTAGGTTTGAATGACAGATCAATCGATAAATCGCAAAGCACGCCACGCCACTGCAACCGAAGCACATGTACCAAATGGAAACCATCAACCGACGGGCGACCAGCAGAGGTACAGCGTCTTCCGCAGAAAGTTTCAGGCAGCCTAAACGCACGGTTTTCAGATCGTCAAGAAATATGTTTGAAGATGTGATTGGGATTGCCGGTTAAAAATATATCGACGGCGTAAGTCCGCAATCGCATATCTCGTTAGCTGTGCCTGAAAATCTCCGTCTCTAAGTTATTTTTTTAAAGGAGAAAAAATTGACATCATTCCTTGAAGTCTTAGCAGAATTTTCTTCGCACAGAGAAGAAAAATCACGGTAGTTTTAAGGAATCGCCGTTGAGTAGTTTTCCATTTAAAAAATGAAGTATGTCAGGAAGTCTGCGACGTCGCAAACCGAGTTACCTGATTGCCGACTTACACCGTCGATATACTGTCTTCCGTTCATCTTGGCCTGGCATCGAATATACCAGTTGCAAGGGTGGGTGTGGTTGTGTATTGTGTATGTGGTCGCACGCACATATCCGAAATGGAATTTATGGAGTAAAAAAATAATCAGGCCCTTTTTAGTTTAAGGATCAACATTAAAAACGCAGAAAAAAAGGTGATTAGTCATTTTTTTTTGTCGTAGTGGGTTTTTTTTTTTTTTTGCTGCACTCGTTCTTATCCGTTTAGCCGTAAGCAGATCTGTAACCAGTGCGTGGACCAATACAGATTGCGGCGGAGTTACGAACGTGTCGAAGGCGCCGAGGCAGCGAGAGGGATATTTTCGGACGCCATATTGGCTTTCTCGGTTAATTTCCAATGAGATGGGAGCCGAATATATCCAACTTTCACCTTTCTTTTGTGAATCAATAGGCGAATATCCGCGACTGGATTCCGTCGAGTTTTTGACCTACTGCCAACCTGCGTTACAACAAAACGAAATCCCCTCTGGACGACTGCGCGCTTACGACATTTAAGGGGCTTGGAGGACAAGACGCATACGTGCAGTTTGTGCAATTTTAAGAAACGCGTGTTTGAAGTTCCGAAATCACATGACTCCTTACTGCGGAAAGAAAGTTCAAACTGACTCGTTGATGCTTAAAAATTTGGGTTTGGGAACGAATTTTTCACAGAATATGCAATAGGACTCGTATTAACTGAAATCATGCACAGCTCAATTTTTCGAAAATTGCACCATGCGCTTTGTCCTCCTAGCCCCTCATTTGATTTTTATGCTGGCAGCAATAAGCGAAATTTATTTAGAGGTTCGGTTCTACTCTTGTGCCCGAACCTCCGAGCTGCCATTCTATTTGAGTTCGGAATTTCCGTATCGGTGACTAACGAATCGCAACGTTGATGCGTGATTTTGGTACCACCCATAGAGTACATAGAGTCGTAATGTGAGCGGGTGAGCTGGCGCCACTTTTATGCATTTTCCAGGTCCCGAATTCCGAGACTTCTGTGTGACGCCGGGTCCTTTTTCCGTGCGGAAACTCAACTAGTGTCGCTCAAAAAATCCAGGACACTCCCTGTCAATCAAATGAACTCTACTTTCCAAAAATGCTGCAGCTCGCATGATCGTTGAAATTTTGTGATTGTCGGGTAGACATAGATGACATAGGTTAAAAGGCGGAGCGTGATTGGTCGGCTATGTCTTATCGCTGCTTTATCGTGCCTTTGTCAGGGGGGATGGACGACACACTGTCGGAAACTTAACCCTTTGTTGCATGAGCTACTCGTTGATTTTGGAGGGAAAATCCACATTGTACAGTATGTTTTCGACACTAGAGTCGGTTAGAATCGATTTTTATGGGTTCTTTTAAAGTAAAGAGATCTGACTTAAAATGTTCCTCAAAACTCATTTCTTGCCTCGATTCAATTTAATACTTCAGCACAGAAATAAAGCTGAAAACCATTTGTTGCTTTCATGCAACGCTATGCAATAAAGGGTTAAGAGGTGCCTTAAAACGACAAAGCAGCGATAAGACATAACCGACCAATCACACTCCGCCTTTTAATCTATGTCATCTATGTCTACCCGACAAACACAAAATTTCAACAATCAGGCTGCTGGAATTTCAAAGTGTTCAACAAGCTCATCGAGAGTGTTGAAGGCGGTAACTTTTTTCCGACGTGATAACCAATGGCACGACGACAATTCAATGAATAGCCCCGATTTCCCCCCACTCTTGAAGGGGACACTCTCACGCCACACCGAGCGTTTCGCAACACCTTCCGGAGCGTCCCATCTCGCGGCCTGGCGAGACGTCCACATCCATCCCATTCAGTATGGTCCTCGTATTAAATCATTCATCCTCCTCTCACTCATTCAACCGGGGCTTTGTTTCAGAGCTGGAAATTGATTCAAACTCATCACAAACGCCCCCGACCGTCCCGCGAAACCCATCCATATGCAAATACGCGCCCGCAGTTCCAAAAGCGTCGCTCCGAACCACAGAACAGTGGCCATCCAACTAGTGTCCAAGTGGTTATCGCCCCGTCGTGATAAAGCGACATCCAGGAGCCGGCTCCCAGATAGCGTGTATTAATTGGACCGTGTTCCTCTTTTTGCTTTTTACTCCTTTTTTGTTTCTCCTTTTTTTTCTCTCTTTCTTTCGTGTGGGTTTTTAACGAGCCGCGAATGGGCGCGCATCGACGTTCGGGTTTACTGCCTACTGGGCGCTTATCTGATAATTTATTCCTTTAGGCTTGACCCTCGCTTCGATTCGATTCTTCCGCGATGGCTCGATCGTATCCATCCTGGCAAAAGGGTCGCATTTAAATTTCGATGGTTTCCGATTGGTTGTTAGGCGGGAGAGGCGGGCAGAGGGACAGCCCACGCAAATAACTTCGAATTTTGGTCAGGCTACGTTTTTGCCGGTCGATGCCGCCAGCCGCTTGCGTGCCAACTCTTCATACAACAGGTGATTCAATTTCGGGCATTTGTTTGGACTCTCTTGACTTGTAGCGTTCAGGAGAACTACATTCATAGGTATAAATTCTATCAAGCTCTCAAGTGTTCCTGTGGGGCTTCCCAGACTTAAACTTACGTCTCGCGCTTACACTGAAACAAAATTCTTGTCGTTTTTACCAAGAAAACGGTAACAATTACCGAGAATTCCTGGTCGTATTTGATCCCGGTTTCCCCCCGGAAAGTTACCATTTTTTTAATTTTGTATTTTAACCAAGAATTCTCGGTAAAATTACTGAACTTTCAATTAAAATTTAATTGAACTTTACAATCAATTAAATTTTAATTGATTAATAAGGTACCGCAGCCCCCCTTATTAAAATATTTTTTGTGCCCCCCAAGACCCTCCGTGATGAGATACCCCACTAGCTCCACTCATAAAGCTGTTCAATTTTTTGGAGGTCACGTGTCAGTTTTGAGGATAAAGTGTACGTTTTAAGGAATATTAATGTATCACAAAATATGTAATAACGAAAAAATGAAAAAATAAAGCGAAGAAACAACGAGAAATTTCACCGGCGGGTGCACCAAACACAGGCCAATTACAAATGGTTTTCGTTTCAACCGTGGCCCCTCCACGAACTGGACCGTGTGACGTGGAAACGCGGATCAAGTGAACCAGTTCAAATGCTCTGGACACGGCAAGGTGTCTTTGTCCGAAAGGCTGAGCTCCACGGGAGACCGGTTCTCACGGCAAATGTGTACACAACAAGACAGCCCAACAAAGGACCAACAAAGGTGGAGCGACAACATGGGATGTATAGACAAATTGTGAGTCATCCCGAAGAACCAAGATAAATGGACACTGTAAGTCAGTCCGATGCGGAGACAAATCTCCTGTAAGAGTGAAAGTTTCTCAACCCGAAACTGTGTCAAAAATAATGGCACGCGGTCGCGCCGGGAGGGGATGAGGTGAGGTAGGAGGGTGGCTTTGGATCGGGGGATAACGACGCAGGGTCGAGTCATCTACCTGTTGCCGTGGAATATTTCTCAAGAACGCCATAAAACCACCCCATAATAATACGTTTTTAATCTAAGGTTTATAAGGTAATTATCGTTTCCTGAGTACTGCCAGGAACGAAGCGATACTTTCGTATGCGTCGCGTGGAATGTATCGAATCGCTGCGATACGAGCGTTGACCTCGTTATCAAATCGGAGATGTTTGGATTAGGTTTTCAACAACAAGTGCGGACGGCAGGCAGACCGAGCATCAAATTATCCCTGTCTCTGGGCTGTCTATAAATTACACGGTCGGGGGAAAATATTTGATTAGTTCATTTCCGTGCTGGAGGGTTGAAATTAACCTGTAGGTTCTGATCCTCCAACCCCTTCTTAACCACACCCCGCAAGTCATCCCTCTTCCTGTAATCATCAAACTAAGAATTTATGTCTTCCCCAGGAATTTTTACATCTTGCGTTTAGTCAAATTTTGAGTCAAATATTCTTAATATTCAGCCCTTAATTTTCCAACATCGGGGGTTGACGGCGGGGAGAGGGGGGATGTCGATAACTTGGTTACACGCTTCTTAGGACAAGGGTAACTTTTTTATATGAAACCATAGAATATCTATTTTCATACCCCCAAAAACATGACATGGTCATGAAACATCATGGTCGAAATCTACAACACCGTTATACTCGCGGGGAGAGAGCAATTGAACATCACAATAATTTTCAAATTTATTCCCACCCTAAAATCAAATACTGTTTAGGATACCGTTGGTTTAATTTTGTGATTTTTAAACAAATTGATGAGAAACGGTAGAATTGAACAAGTTGCTGTAAATTTGAGCATGACTGTTAATTAAATTGTTTTGGTCAACCATAGTTAAACGTACTCGGCGTAGCACTGTTTCCGCTTTTAAAATTTAGTCAAATCTTCTTGTTCATAAGAATCATTGCATTGATAATGTTTTACTTTATCGGATTATGCACGGTAAAAGTGCAGCCATTTTGCTGATTACTCTTTTTGAATTTTATTTATATTTCTGTTTTATTATCATATTTTCCTCCCTTGATCGATGATACATTAAGAGAATTTTAGAGATAGCTAGATACTTCAGCTTTATGCTTTAGCTTTAACTTTATTTTAGCTAGATAGAGAGTTAGTACGATAAAATAAAAATTGCATAGAGGTAAAAATCCCGGCACACCCATGAGTTAACAAAATAAGTGCAGTGCTCGAACTTAAAAATAGATCATGACCAAACACGCGGAGAATATTCTTCTCGTTCACTGAAAAGGAACGCTGTAAAATCCTAAAAGTCGCACGTTTTATTAACTCTCAATATTATAAGAGCGTGAATGGTGTGACGGCGAAACCAGATTTCTCTAAATTTCATTGCAAATAGGGATTGTGCAAGGTTCCAGGATTCGTCCGCGAAAAGTGACGATGCATATTTGAGAGAGGGAGAGTATTCAAAACCGTTAGCGCAACTAGATTCTACCTTTTCGGGAAACCCAAAAGGAACGCGGACTTTTCGGGCAGACGCAACCCATCATTTGTCTGACTTTCTCATCCTCGTTCCTAAAACCGTATTCACAAACGTATACCTGCTCAAGAGTCGCGTATTATTCAAGGCTCAACACTATCCTTTGTCCAGAGTAACCCTTTCAACCTACAATAGCAATTCCACTGACCCAGTTTCTCCGTTGCCCATCCTCCCTCTGACCTGCCAACCCCTTTACCGCTATGAGGAACCAACGCTTTTCCCGTTATTAGCCTTGTGAATTAACCGCTTCTTGGCCTTTTAAGATTTCGACCCGATTGTTTGGGTTTCAACGGGTTCCATTCAAAGGGGTGTATTGACAGTTAATTAACGGGTTCGTGCGTTGTTTTATGATGTCACAATTGGCCCGTCCTTTTGACGCGCTGCGCCTGCTTATTTACATGGCGGGCTCACAAAAGCATGATCGTCACACTTTGAGAGAATACTTTTCAGTATTTTCAAAATAAAGGTTAAACAAATCACAACATAGCACTTTAAATGCAAATCTTCCTTCTTTCCGGTTCCCGATGTCTTCTTGCTATGGTTTAGATCTTTTCCTCGAAATTTCAAGGCGCGACTGGGTCGTTTACGGAGATCGAGGAGGACTGTTGGTACTGTTTGTGTTTTTTCCTTTAATTTGTGCACGCTTCACGCCCAATCTCTTCTCGGTTTTGTCTTAAAAACGCAAATAAGACAGGAGAGGAACACATTCATAATCATGTCGTGACGCCCCCCCCTCCCAATTTGCAACTGAGAGACGCTGAATCACATGGTCACTCAGCCACCGTTCAGCAAGTTTATGGAGCGACCTTACACAAAACGTAATTTACGTGCATATCCATATCCGAAAATTGGGTTCTGTCGACTGATTTGCGGTCGATTCCGGAAATGTAAGCGAGGGTAGCGGACAGGGGAAGTTCATGACGTACAAGTGTGTGCCTTAAAATGTTTCAAGGCGAAAAGAAAGTTCGGCAATAATACACAACGGCCGTCGATTATGTTTTTTAAAAAAAAATAATAATAATTTTTTTATTATTATTATTTTTTTTTTTTTTTTTTTAAAAGACAAGTAACTGATGCATCTCATTAAAATATTTTGTGAAAACTATGGAACAAATGAAGAGAGCTAAAGGGAAAATCTCACGGAAAACGATCAATTAATTTCCTTTAAAATGGAAAGAATTACACTCGAGTAGAGATCTGAATTTGGAGCCACGTAGTTTTCTACTGGAGCCACGACACAGGAAAAAAAAGAGCTTTATAGACATACCGTTCGTTCCGGGCTCACAGGCCAAAAGTTCCGGGTGCTGGAGCCGTAACTTCGACTGCTCCGGGTGGTACACCTGGAACTTTCGGCCTCTGAGCCCGGAACGCGGACTATATGTCTATACATAGCCTGTAAGTACGGCTAGCATGGCCGGATTTTTTTTTTTCTGTGTAATATCACGAGAGAAATGCATCTTCGCACAGTGGATCGAGTCAATCAGAGAGGTCGGAAATGCAAATTTTGACTAAAACTGCAAATGTTGATGTTTAATTCGTCACATTTTAAATTTACAGGAGTGCTTCTAGACGAAAATTTCACGAGAAAACCAATAAACCACTATTAGAACCTCAAAGTATTGTATATACGGAGTTATAAACGTTTAAGATTTCCAAATTTTGTCCGACCTCTCCTATTGACTCGATCCACTGTGCGTCCACGGAAGAAAAAAATTGCTGATTCAACAATTCAATTGCTAAAAACAGTGAGTGCAATGTTTCAACGCAGATTTTACAACAAAAAAATGCTATTTCAACCACATTGTAAACTAATTTAACCACGGGGGTGGTTAAAGTAGCATTTTTTTGTTGTAAAATCTGCGTTGAAACATTGCACTCACTGTTTTTAGCAATGAAATTGTTGAATCAGCAATTTTTTTTTCCGTGTCGTTAAAGTACAGTGATTTACGATTCACCGCGAGTATTCTCTCCGATTGCTCATAATTCCTCTCACTCTCTAAAATTAATTTTTCCACCAATCCGAGTGTAATTAATGAGAAGGGAAACGAGGAGAGATGCCAAAAACCTCGTTTGAATTGCATCATTCTTGTCATTGTTTGCATTGGAAAGTGCTCTCGGTCCGCCTCCACTTGATCGCACCTCCTCTTGGTCTTGATTATTATGAAACGAGGAGCAAATATGAAATGAGTGAAAGCCGACGAAAGGATGCTCAGCAATCAGCTGATCCTGACAAACGTTTCCGTGGCGCCCGAAATGAACCGCGAGCAATTATTTAAAGCTAGAATTAACTGTCAGACAAACAATTTACTAAAGCTCGCGCTGTTTCACACACTCTATACACGGTTGCCAACTTTTCTAAAAAAAAAAAAAAAAGAGAAAAGGCTCTCTTCCTCTCATGTCATTAAATTCGAACTGAACGACAGAAATTCATGAGATATATTTATAAAATACTTATTTTGCAAAACACTCTGCTATTGGTTCAATTTAATTTTTAACTTCATGTAAACTTAAATAGTTATAGATTAAAGGGGAGATCCCCTAAGATCTATATGAATCATCCAATTTTACTCAATTTCAATCAATGGGATTGCTCCATTTTCCAATTTGTTTCATTGTGTATAGCTTCATTTTTCAACATCAACAATCAGCCCACTGATTGGTTCAACCACACTTATCTGGCGGGTGCCAAAATTAGCTTGGAATAGGTGCATGGTTGAAAATGATCACACTTTTACCTAAGATTGATTTTGGTTTATTTGCCAGCGAGTTGTTCGAGTTCATCGTAATATATATCTAATGTATGCGACGAACCTTTATTTTTCAATTATATCGGTGAATTTTAACAGTTCCCAATGTATGTTCAACGTGTCCCGCGCGAGTTCCGATTTGTAGACAACCGTTGAGGAAGTTGAATTTTGACTCTGTCTGGTGGTCAATGAAGAATCTGCATGTGTCAGAAATTTGTTGAATTCCATGGTTAAGATTAAACCATTAATAGAACTCGAGAATATCTTTGTTTCTGAATTGAACAATTGTTAGAAGAAATATGACAAAAATAGCCTAACCTGCTATGCAGAACATGTGTTTCGATGGAAAATGCCTGATGATGTCACAAGACGGTGCATTTTCTAATTTTTAAATCTATTTCAGCACAATTTTCCATGACAGATAAAATTTTTGAAAAATACCGCGAACTCAACTCATTAAGCACTCTCAGATGGAACGATGAAACTTTTTCGTGCGAATTCTCCATTTTCATGTATAACCAATGACGTAAGTGGGTACAAATCCTTAATGACGACCACCTTCGCTTCTCGCCCCACGACCACCCGGCATCGTGGGCTGCTGACGAGTGGACAAAGAGTCGACGTACACGCATGCGCAAATTAGTAGAGCCGGCCGAGGGAGGCCAGTAACCGGTGTTTAAGGTTAACGCTAACCATTAGCTAAATAATTATTTTCCGATCCTGGCATCTATTAGCGGATAATACATGCTCGGGAGGTGGATGTGAAAGCTTCGGATGAACCCATCAATGCGACAAGAAACTCGATTGTTAGCGTGGCGCGACTCACGTAATCGCTGCGGCGCGCCGCGCGGCGCCTAAGCCTGCACCTTCGCCACTTTGACGAGGCACACTCACACTGGGGTTGTGTGGCACCGACGCGACGCGACGCGCCGAGAGAGCCGTGATTCATAATAATTGCTCGGGAAACTGAACTCGTGAGCTCGACTTCTAGTTTCGGAGTCTAAAATTGTAATTTATGCCAAATTTTAATCAATTTTTGTTAAGTTCAATGAAAATTCGAACAATTTATTAAAACAATTGAAATAGTAATTACACAAAATAAATAGGGGAGAAAAAACTCTCTTGGGTCGACCAAGTGTGGTTATGATGCATAAATCCATCACGGAGACAAGTTTCTAAAAAATCAAGGAAAACTTAAATGATTCAGCATTTAGTAAGAGCGCCCATGCCTAATGGTCAGGGAAGAACCAGGTAACCTTACTGCGGGACTCGGAATGTTTTGCTTCCAGTTATGCTTGGAAAAAAAAAACAAAAAAAAAAAAAAACACATTGGATCTAGAGTCCAGACTCTTAAAAACATCGACAAGAAAAAATACTCTTGATTCAATCGGATTTTTACGTAAATCAAGAACCAAGCCTCTTAATTTGAGCGGATTTCCTTTTGATTTAAGCAAAAATCTGATCGAATCAAGAGTATTTTTTCTTGTCAATGTTTTCAAGAGTCAGGACTCTAGATCCAATGTGTTTTTTTTCCAGTTATGGCATTGCATTTTTCAATTTCAAAATACTTAGCGCTAAACAATTTCCATTAAATAGTTTCTGGAGATGCCATGTGCCCCCCTTCTCTCCCCTCCCCCCTAAAACAAAAAGTTGATAATTGAGGGAATTTTGTATTGAAAATCCTTAAACATTCGCAGAATTAAGAAATTAGTGAAACTTAATTATTGTGTACAGAGGACCAGGGGGCACCTCTTGCCCTCTCCTGTTTGATTTTCAAATTTCTGATGCAACATTGCCATTTTAAAATTATTTAAAAATTACCTAAAAAGTGTCCAAATTTTAGGAAGTTACTTGGGGAGTGATCCAGGCCGACCAATCTTTTTAATGAAGTAGGAGGGTCAGCGAGGATTTGACAAAAGGGCATCTGACATCTGACGTCATATTTTGTGGACGGCTCGTAGGGATGTAACAATTACATGTGTGCTTCGAATCGAGGGATGACGCAGTCGTCTACATTCATAAATCATGGAAATTTAAGATACATTTTGAAAATAATGGATACCTCCCTTTACTCGGATAACTATGCACTGTCAATTGAAGTTGCAATACTACACCAATACTATATGTTTACATCTATCCAATGTTTATATCTACTGAGAATGACTTGGATTGCATTTTGCAAAAAGGAACCAGAAGCCTTGCAATGTTGCTCAGATTGTGCAACTTCATCCTTTGCGATAAAAATATTGAAATCTTGAAAAAGTATGAAATTTACACGGTAATTTTGTCTTAAATTTACAGTGTTTAGGGAGTAAAAAAGAAACCGTTTATAGATAATCCGATTTTTCTTCCAAGACAAAAGAGGTCGCACAATCTTAGCAACATTGCAATACTCCTGGTTCCTTTTTGCAAAATGCAATCCACTTCACTGCGAAACCCTGCGTCAATATTATCGTGGTACGATCAATCTCATTGTCAGTGTATAGATTTTTTTGTCCATCAAAAGTATTAACCAATCATCAATGTATTACAAAGTAATAAAGTCGAATAGCCTCACTTGCGCTCTCGATCCCTCTCCCTTATTTTTCTCCTCGGAGTTTTAAAATAATGTACCTAATCATTGAATGGACCAGCTGAAGTTACGAACAAGACAGCAAACTTGTATTTTACCCCTCTCTGCAAATTCACAACAAACACCAAAAATTTGCTAAGCGTTCCCCCCATCAATCAGTGCTAACTCACGCCAATTTTCTCTAGCCTCCCAGCACAGTTGCCCGCTACTGTCATCCAACTGATTGATTAACATCTCGAAACACGAGGGGCCGTCAGTTTGTGTGACGGGGCAGAAAGTTTCGTAATACATTGGGTTCGGCATTAGGAGCGTTTCTTCGCATTTTTTAAACTAAATTACTGGAATATGGAAGGTTCTTTTAGCCCGAGAAACAATAGTAATTGCTGTGGCCCCGTATGTAATTATGTTTTAAGACTCGTTACTCACTTGGACCAGTCAGAAACAGGCGTGCGGTTGGGAAAGAAAAAAAGCTCCCAGTGATCTCACCGTTGTGTACCAGAAACTCATAAATTGTCAGAAAAAACACCCGGGGGTATAACTTGCCGTTTTCATTGAATGATGAACAAACCTTAAGTCAATAAGTAGAAGAATAGAGGGAAGAAGTACACTGTCTGAAAAATAGAGGGGAAACCGTAAGAGTTATGCCTAAGCCATCAATAATCTCCTATTAAGAATGAGACCCAGTGAGAACAATTCGTTCAGTGCTCTCTGAGCGCTCCTAAAATCGTCACCTTCCGGCCAAAGTATCACAAGCGCCATGCGGCGTTTCAAAATTTCCGCCTCTATTTTATCTATTTACAAAGAAGTTTTTCAACGAGGCTGTCCGAAAATTTCACTGAATTTTCTTTGTGCTGCCGATAAAATTCAGTGAAATATTGAAACGGATTCAACCAACAATTTCTCTGTAAGAAAATAAAATGTCGACGGAAATTTTGAGCCGTCGCATGCCGCTTGTGATACCTTGGCCGGTAAGTAACGAAGTGTGTAAATGGATGTCACAATATTTATACCCGCAGGGTTTATTCTTTCGAGAGTATATTCAATTTTATTTGTCATCGCAGCCATTGTTTCCTCTATTTGAATGGGCCTGTTGCAAACTTTTGCTAGAGCAAAAATAAGAGTTGTTTCTTATAGATAATGCCTCAAAAATCACGATGAGCGCATCGGCAAAGTCTGAAATGCACTCATAACTTCACAGTCTGCGTAAGAAATTTGCGGTTTTTTGAGCTTCCCGCTTCAAAAACGATACTACGGCACAGGTGAACATTTTGTAAGAGGAGTCGTTCCATCGTCGGCAATAATCATCATGGCCGACGCCAATCCGCCAAAACACGTTTGATGGGACGAGATAACACCTGAACTGGATTAGACCAGATAACAATCGGTGTGTTAACGTTCATATTTTCCACGCCCGAATTGATTGACCTTGAACTCTCCTCGAATTACGCGCGGAACTGCGCGCAAGCGTCGGCCATGATGAATATCGCCGACGATAGAGCGACTCCTCTAACAAAATGTTCACCTGCGCCGTAGTATCGTTTTTGAAGCGGGAAGCTTAAAAAAACGCAAATTTCTTACGCAGATTGTGAAGTTATGAGTGCATTTCAGACTTTGCCGATGCGCTCATCGTGATTTTTGAGGCATTATCTACAAGAAACAACTCTTATTTTTGCTCTAGCAAAAGTTTGCAACAGGCCCATTATGCACTTCTTAATAGCGCACTCTTTTTTAAGACCTCAAAAGTAATAACTATTTCCAAGAATTAAGAAAAAAAAGTTCAATTATTTAGTTCACTTCTGCTCCACATATACGTTTAATTGCCAAATTATTCTGTAGTTCCATGTTCAAGTGCATAGATCATCTCCGACAGGTCCTTTGACCAAATCGCCCCAAGACAGGTTAATTGATGAAATCCGAAGATGGTGTCCAAAACATGGTTCACTCTGCGCCCCAGATCTAACGGAAAGCTCATCGGATGTCGAGTTCGATTTGATCTAACGTCATACTTCACACATTTTATTCACATCCCCCTTTCCTCCTCATTACCTGGAGTGTGAAACGCTCCCTCCTTTCCCGTATCATTATTTTTGTTCTGCGTCTTGGCAAATGCTCAAATTATGCGAACACGAGTTGAATCGGACATAAGTCAGGCCTCTTATCATTGGCGATCGCGTGACGAAATTGAGCACCTTATGAATGAGTTGTGTTTCAAAATGCGAGTTTCGTTACGGGAAACTCTCGCATTGGTGCCGGATTGACGATTGAAGGTGGTCTCAGAATCTCACCGGAGAGGGAGATGTGAGGTTTTCACTTTTGTAGATACGTTTCTTTCGTCAAAATGTAATGGGAAATTGTCAAAACACATGTTTCATACACACTTCAAAACTTTTTCAAGGTATACTCGCGGAAAGTGTGATTGGTCCTGTTTGATTTTCTTTTGTAGAAAAGTCCACCTATCGGAGGATTTTTGAAAGAACCTGTCCGTATAGGAGATGGATATGATTTTAGGATTGGAGATCGAGAGCCGATTTAGAGATACATTTTTTCTGAGGGCTATTTTAATTTAATTTTTTTCCGTGCATGTAGACTCCGGCGTCGAATTTCACCCCTCGATTTTTAACAGTGCATTTGGACCGAGTTTATGAGAGAGGAACCAACCCACATTAAGTTGAAACTGAGAAGAAGAGGTTTGAAGTTTTTTTCCTCCATAAGACTCAATGTAGAAAACCCCTCACGTCAACCCCTCTTTCCATAAACTAATTTTCATTCTTCAACTTTGAGTTCGTAGCAAAAGATAATGCACGAACAGTACACCTCAAAAACACTCTTAACTCGCAATTTGTCGAAAATCGACGGTGCAAGTCGGCAATCACATAACTCGGCTTGCGACGTCGTCGCAGACTTCCAATCATACTTAATTTTTTAAACGGAAAACTACCCAACGGCGATTCTTTAAAATTGCCGTGATTTTTTCTCTCTGTGCGAAGAAAATTCGGCAAAAATTTCAAGGAATGATATCAATTTGTAAAAAAAAAAAAAAATAAACATAGGGATGAAACCGGGAATTTCCTTTCAAAAAATAACTTCTCCTTTAATTCTCCTTTAAAAAAATAACATAGAAGCGGAGATTTTCAGACACCGCGCAAACGAGTTATGTGTTTGCCGACTTACACCGTCGAAATGTGGGTTGGTTCCTTTCTGATAAACTAGATCCCTTTAGACATACTTTCGTTGGTGTGAATTTTCCAAGAAATTTGCCTGAATTTGACGACTCGGCAACAATGGAGAGATGTCCTCTCCGGTGACAGATTTTGAGGGCAGACGACGACGACAACGTCGGGACGGAGCGTGGCCGTCGAACATGATGCGTCCGAGCGCAGGCGTCCATCCGCGGCCGGAGACACACGCTTCCTCATGGCGACGCGACGAGTGATCATTTTGACTGGCCCGTCCCTGTTTCCTCACTCCTCGAGGACCTGGAAATCGTGGCGATAACTTCAGCCGCGCCATCAATTACCTTCCCTCGACGTGAATCGGCCGAATCCACACTTTAAATCCTGCTTCGACCCGGGTTGATTTGGTCCCGCCGCCGGAGAAAGAGGCTCCTACAAAGACGGGATTGTCGATCGTGTTGCTTACTTTTTTAGCTGAGTGATTGAAGGGTAATGTGTATGGAGGGTCGAATGACTGGCTCTCGAGCTGAATCGAACGAAGACTCATTCATAGGGATTTTGATGAAAGTTTAAAGTTCCTGAGAAAGCACCGAGCACCAGGATCTGCACCTCAGCACATACGGCAGATAGTGATTTGGCTATAACGTTCCAGTCCGCTCTTGGGCTATAGATGGTCGAATACATGATGGCGGCCGCGACCCATGGCGGCAAATTTAGGGAGCGGCAAATTTTGTAATTTTTTTAAATGTAGCTATAAAGACAAATCGGATTCAGGAAAAAAAAAAAAAAAAAAAAAAAAAAAAAAAAAAAAAAAAAAAAAAAAAAAAAAAAAAAAAAAATACAATCAAGAAAAGATGACAAAATCTCTCATTTCCCGAGAGTATATATCTCTAATTTTGTCGTCTTTCTGTGATACAATAGATAGCACCTTTAATTAGTCGAGTTAAGACTAAGAGAGAAACCGAACACGGAATTCGGCCTGGAGCGGCGCGGCGCAGAGAACTATGATGACGAGAACTTGAGATGAAAAGGAGAAACCCTCGGCGCTGCGCGGCGGTCGACATGGATCACATATTAGCGCCTTCAAGACTGCATGGATACTTCACGCATTGCGTCAAAGACAGTGCGGTCGCTGCGGCCAGCAGCGGGCGGCGCGGCGTGAAACGCATAGCGCCTTCAAGACTGCATGAATACTTCACGCATTGCGCCGAACACAGTGCGGTCGGCGCGACGCAGCGGCGGAAGTTAAACTTATTAAACCACATTTATGTTTGTTCTTTCCTAATTTTTTCGTTCATTTCATATGAATGAAAAGCCTTGTCCACACAGAGATAGGTTTACGGAACTTAACTTTCGCGCCGAGTTCCGTGAACTTTTGCTAGTTGTGTTGACAGGGCTTTCGCAAAAAAAAATGTGTCCAACACGAGTAAACGCGTCTTACGCACCCCTCCCCCTCTGGCACGTTCACTTGATGGTTTTCATTGATGTTTAAAAACGAATGAGAAGGGGGTGGCAAGTAAGTAAATCCGGCCCTGGTCGAATATTTCAATGATCGAACATTCGATATTCGAGCCATTGGCACCAAGAAAATCGCATTACAATCGAATGTTGGTGACATTATTCGAATATGCGATTTTTATTCGATTAATATTCAAAAAGGCAAAACTGCGATTATCTATTACTTCCCCTCCGATTGTTCGAAATGTTAAGGTCAGACCCTCGTTATCTTCTTGCCCCGGAGTCCAAGTACCACCAGTATGGTTCGGAAAAATCATGAAACAGTTCATCGTGTAGAAATACTTCTCCAAAAGTGCGAATATTAGAGCTTTTGCAAGCCATCTATGACTGACAAAAAAAAATTTAAAAAAATCATAAATCGGAGCAATAATCGAAAGTTTTTGTATATTTGCCTCGAAGTATTTAAAATTGCATGCTCCGATTTCTCGAATAATCGCAATAATCGCAATCGAAAAGTTTCGAATATTCGAATAATCGTATTCGAATTCGATATTCCTCCATTCCTATCTTGGGCACAGTCGGAGACTATCCTTAGCACATTCTTTCTGAACTAGGTGACATGTTTTTTTGCACTTCAACAAATCCAGTGTAATTTCTGATGGCGTGCGAAAGAACTGCACTGTCTGAAGGGGGGGGGGGATCTAATTTCCAATTTGTTGAAAATTGTGAGGACTGAATATAGTTATTTACATATTCAGATCTCCTTAAAAGTCTTTGGGATGATTTCAATAAAACCACCAATTATTACCATGCTCTTTCTCACTCATAAAGCTGCTTGAATGCTCGTAAATGTGTACATTATTCATCTGAATGAAATTTCCCCCATAAAAAACCCTTGAAAACATTTATCGATAGAAAATTTAAGAGCTGTCACTGGACGAGTTCTAGCAACTGCAAGTGAAAACAAGCCACCAGGTAAGCTAACAATCAGAACCACGCAGATGCGCCAGCTGCTATATTCTATCGTGCAGTTTGATTTTAACTACTTTTTTATGGCGCATACAAAAGGCTAAAAATACACGGGGAATGGGTGCGAAAACAAACTCATATACGTTACGCGCGTATTCTTGCAGAGAAGGCGGGCTAGACAAGTTCGATTGTTTCTTTTTTCCTGGTCTTGTCTTAGTTTTATGGATTTTAACTTTTTAGCAACATTATGGTCATCGCCTCTTGTTACTATCCTTGAGGATCGCATAAATCATACACTATTTACCTTCCTCTGCCGCCCATGAGAGAGCAGCCAGAAAAGAGTGATGTAAATATTTGGAGTTGTGACTTTTCATTTGAAGTGAAATATGAGCCCGGCCAAAATGCACGTTCGCTTTTCAAAGTAGTCTTTAACGAGTTGCTGTCTCGCTCAAAGCTCTATATTTCAGCCGAGGGGCATATGAGTTTATTGTCAATCCAAGACATGGTTCGAGGTTAATTTTGGTATCTCTGTCAAGAATTAAATTTGAATCAACTCATTGTTACACGCATTATATTTGCATCCCTGAGTTACAATTTGATTTAAAAGATGTCTCATAAATTCAACGCGAAGGAACGCTCGTTAAGAGGAATTATATATTGTATTATTTTAATATTAGCGCTATCTGAAGTTCAATTGATAAGTGACGAATTAGCTCACTTATCTTCCTCTAAAAAGTTAACTCATTTTTGCGCCATCATTTAAGGAATTCTCTCTTTCAAAAGCAAAATGACTCATCCAAAGATTTACTTCTTAGCCGCAAGATTACGGCAATCAGCCTAGTGGATCTTTAGAACGAAATTTAACAAAAATTGAACATTCGCGGAGTTGTGGAGAGCTTTCAAATTTAAAGAAGGTCCTCTACACTCAGTGAGATTTTTTTTTGCGTTTTGCATGGTCATTATCTTGGGCAATCAAAAATAGCATCTATATATTGGTTCCGTGTCTAGTCTCTGTTCATTGCAGAGGTCTTCCTCTGAATAACATTGCGTCCGAATTTTTGTTGATCAATTTTCCGAGTTTCGCACACATGGCCACTCGTTCATAAGTGGTATTATATTCTCATATTTCAAATTTCCGAAAATATTTTTCGAGAGCCATGAGATTTTTCTGACACGCCCGGCCCGAAATGAAAACGAAAAAAGTTAAAGCGATGAAATAACGACCCTCTCGCGGACTTTGGAGGCGCGTTCTTCATGCTCCTTGGCAAGACATAAGGACGTCGGGAAGAGGGGGGAGGGAGGGCATTAAAATCGCACAACGTGGAAAACCTATAAAAAGGATAATATTTCACCGGGAAAGTGCCTACGGAATGTCAGCCGGAGCCGCGGAGAAAAGTGACTGCATAATATTGTACAAATGCAATACCTTAATTTATGAGCGCCATAAAAGAACAAAAAAAGAAAGAAAAAAACCCGCAGAAAACAAACAAGCATTCACCTGTTAATGGTAGCGAGTAGCTTGTCATAAATTTAGGCAGAAGACTACCGGCACCAATTAAAAATAATTACAACGCTTGAGCAAACCTAGTTTCTTCTGCAACCGACCAGTCGACGAGTAACAGCGTCTGACGCGGTCTGGCGTCATTTCTGTCCTGAGCCTTCGATCGTATGGGAGTACACATTCACCTGGCCCAAGTTCGAATACATGCAGTGCTGTTGCGTTAAACGCCGTCCAGTTGAAGGAAGAAGAATAAAGGACGGCCGGCGGGCCGTCAAAAATTCTGCGGTAAGAAATTAGGCGGCTATCGATTCACAGTCATTAGGAACCTATCCTCGGAGCCAAAGTAAACGAAGACAGGATCTAATTAGCCTCTGCCGGAATAACGTTGGACGATGCTCAGTTTTGCGGGTAGTGTTTTTCAATTTAATTAACACGCGTCGCCGTCGCGCCCTAAGTATCGCTTCAATTAGCGAGGAAATTGATAGGCGAGGCAAGGTGTTCGGGTCGGGCCATCAGGCGCACCGCAGCACCTCATACAGTTGTACTTCGCAACTTTACCTCACCTCCGCTAGGATGGTTTCGGTTTCATTTGCTCATCGTCCGGTCCAGTTTCAATACGCATATATTTGTTTTAAGAGGTACCTCCCATTTGAAAACAAATTCTTGAACACCGTAGCAGGAGGGTGGGGCATTGAGAGTGATTCCCGCGGGTACATTTGTTGTTTGCGGATTGAACGCTACACTGTTAAAAAGGTGGGAGTGTATTTCCATATTGCTCCCTAACAACTGGAGTGGTATGAATGAGGGGTGGAATCTACTACTTTTGCAGACTGCGTACTACTATTTCGACAGAGTCGACCACGCTCTTACGGAGTGCATTTCACTCCTGGTTCATACCTCTCACGTTTTTGAGGATAAAATGTATTTTGGAAGAAAATCCCTTCCGGATTTCACTGCGAGATTTTTAACAGTGAGAATTTGATAGTTTGATGGGAAAATATGTTAGTATCCCACGACCACGGGAGTTTTTACGCCTTGTCTCCACGGGACGTTTCACGGGATTTATCCCAAGTTTGAATCGCTGGAATGGAACTTCTAAGATTTTTTCCCGTTAAAAAACACAACAAAATGTCTTCTTCTTCTTTAGAAGTCATTCCTGGGACTCTACAAGGACTCTTAGTAATTGGTACCGTGATTAGTATTGACTAACTCAATATTTTTCCCAACTTCGCAAGTAAGATTTTTCCTTGGGACAAATCCTGCGAAACGTCCCGTGGAGACAAGGCCCTACAAGGACTAAAATTCTAGCGCAGCAATTTTGATTAGAAGTTAATATGGAGACTGTTTCAGGTACGTCATGGTACAAAACAAAATCTTAAAATTGCGTCGATTTGCAACGTATAGAGCGTAGTTTTGAAAATTTGCTCCATTAAACTATAATTAACTACGTTCGACATTTAAATTTATTTGATTGAAAAGTGATTCACGTTCTTTTCCGCACATCGAGGTCATTAAACTGATCGATACATTTTTATGCCGATCCCAGAAAGTGTTCCACGAGACGATTAAATACTATTATTTTGACTCTACTTTTTAACAATGTTAACCAAGTTCCATTATTCTGATGATGACGGTCTCAGATTAGAGTAAAAACCACTGGTGCGGCGTTACATCGGCCAATCACACAATTCATATCTAGGCGGCTACGATCCTACGCTAAAATATCTTCATGAGCATCAGATGTGAATGAAGCCCCAGAGTTGGAATTCAAGCAGGTTTCAGCTTAGTTTACATTCTGGATCTGGACCGCTCCAAACAAAGTCAGCCTTCGCGAACTGGTCCATTTTATTATTTGAAGTAACCTTGGTCCACTTCCGTCACTGTGAATTAATTGCACTGTTAAATTCTGCAGACATCATCTGTTTACTTCGCAAACCTGAGCCATAGAACATAGAATACATGCGTTAAAAAGCATAAGAAATGTTACTGAACTTGCATCTCCAGTGCATGGAGCAAAGATGAGCTAACTTTTTAGAGGGAGATAGGTGTGCTAATTCGTCACTTATCATCCTCACATGAGAAACCTTCAGATGAGTTCTCGAAATATGAGTTATTGAGAAGTGATCCTTTAAGGCCTAAAAGCGTTAGTATCTTATGGATAATGAGATCATTTCGGATAAAAAGGACCTTAGTGCAGAAAAATTCAAAATTGATTTTTTTTCTCCACCTGAATAGTTATTTTTTAAGGGGTTGGCGGGCCTTTTGACACAAAAAATGGCACCACCTAACTTTATCGTTTTAAATTGATTGAATTCGTTTAATGCAATGCCTAGATCATTAACGATTACAAAAAAATTATAATACTGCAGGTGTCGTACATCAGAGTTTAAAACTAAAAACCTCTTCTATCGTTACCATACCGTAATTTTGAGTAATTAATGTTCAATAATAAAGACTGACTGTGATAAGGTGTAATCAGAACGACCATTAAGATGTACTTTCATTTGATTGATAAAGTGCCAAAAATCACAGCAAGAGCAGGAATCGCACCTATAGCTGGGGCACATCAGAACATTGCGTGAATGTTCCTCGCAGTGTTAGTGGGTCGAGTCTGAAAGTACCAAGCGTGAATCTTTTCTCGCTGAAAAGGGTAACATTTAACATCAAAGACATTATCCGATGTGCCTAGGCCTGCATTGTTGGAGGGAGACAAATGAAGGTAAAATACCATCAATTTAGACATGTTACGTCTGCTGCTCTGTATTCTAGGAATCACCATGGTGGTATCTCGCGCGGGAGAATTTTCCTGCTGACATTAACGAGAAATTGTTAAGTTATCATTGGGAAATGGGATCATTCCTTCAATTCCCTCAAATATTTGGACGTATTTCTGCCAAACGGAACCATGTGCATTATGACGTGAGCCCTGTTATGCATCTATTCTTATGAGTCTCAGGGTTCATGTCTTAATGCACATAGTTCCGTTTGACAGAAATACATCCATTTGTGACTCGTGTCAATGGTCCAAGTGCTAAGACTTAACGCTGACTCAATGTCAACGCATTCGCTCGCTCTTTTTCCTCCTAAGACTGTCGGTGCAAACGAAAGCAAGAGCAAAAAAAGGGGTCATCAACCGAAAACACATCGCGTTTTGCATGCCCGTATATGACTATGGTTATTGAGGCATTTTTTTTAATCGAGGAGGAGGTCAACAACTGGATTCCTAGTTCGCTATTACATTTTTAATCGTTTATGGAGCGACCACGTTCGGGACTTACATAATAGAAGAAACAACGAATCTCAATTGGATGTCATTAAGCAAATTAGATCTAATTACTTTGCGTCGCTCTTATTTGGACTAAGTTACGCAAAAGAGACTACTTTTTTGGGGGCTTAAATTAAAGCAATATATGGAAGTCCGATTTAAAAAAAATGACTCCTGACTAACGGACTAGCCGTACAAAGATATTGGTACCTAAAAAGAGAGCGGCAGAATTTATTGCAAAAATTGACAGACTGCGACAGATGGAAACTTCAAACGATGGAAAAACGATTTCGAGCTTTTGCAAAGTTTTAATTTGAAGAGGTTTAAAACAATGTGAGTTCTTAATTTTTTATGAAGGAGATCAGCTCCTTTTACTTAACGGTCCAAGCAATGCTGCGTTGATATGAGTTCAAATATGTCAAGAGGCGTTAAAGCCTAATGGTACATTTTTGGGTAAAAAAGAAAGAAAACTGAGTGAATCCAAACATCGATTTTTAGCTCTCCAAAGTCCTACGTGAAGGCGGCATCACACATACGTTTACTTAAAAAAAAAAATTTTTATGCCTACATGAGCTAGAACTAATTAGTTCCTTTTTAGCGAGGAATAAAACGAAAAAGAAATAATAGAACAGTCCTTTTCTACACGAAATAACAAAATCCAAATAAATAATCGTGTTTTATTTATCAATATTTCATTTTCCTTTGTGAAATTGAACGGTTTTTTGAGCCACGTACTTCTGATCTACCGATGACTAAACTTCATATTACAAAACCGCTTAAATGAGAGCTGTATGCGTAGTATCGATCACGCCACACGCAGTGGCGTGGCGTGACTTGCGATGTATCGATTGTTATGCCATTTACACCTGTGGTAAAGAATCGATTATTAAGGTGTTCGCTGCGAACACCCTGTTTATCGATCCTTTTCTATAGGTTTAAATGGCATAACAATCGATATATCGCAAAGCACGCCACGCCACTGGCCACACGCCAGGCTTCTTTAGACACACGTTTTGACTCAATGTTCAATCCTATTCCCTATTTTTTATCTTATTAAGCACCTGTGGTGCCGCTTCACAGCCCACATAATCAACAGTCACAAAAAAGGCCGCAACCGAACGGCAAGGGCTAAAAAGGGTTTCATCGCCTCTCCTTCCCCCTTTTTCCACCAAGTGCCAGGACCTAACTATCGTTAAAATATGAAAAAATTATGCAAGAACAATCGAAGCTCCGAATATTTTGCCGCGCAGCCGCAGTCGACCGGCCAGTAGGATTAATTATTACTTTTAATTTTCTCCTCAGATGCAAGGCTCTTGAAAAAAGAGATCCCTTGCCGCTGTTGCCATGGTAACTCTGTAAATCTCTGATTCGACACAAGCCTGATCACACAAAAGGACGAGATATTGTGCTCCTCGCAAGCCCATGCCGCACAGTGAAAGGAGCTAATAAAGGAGCACTGAAAAAAAGTATCGCAATCTCAACTGCACTTCCAGCCGATTTTGGGGCCAGTCATAAGGGTAGTTGCACTAGCTAGAATTGTAAAGGCGCCAGTCAGCGGTATAGTTGATCCAACCATACTAATGGTGACTGTGAGAGCACCAGCTAGAGGTCTGGTTGATCCAACCACACTTTCAGCTGACTTAACCATACCTCTGGAATGTGCAACTACTTTAATATCTGGCTCCAAAATCAGCTAGGAGTATAGTTGGGCCTGTGATACCTTTTTTTCCGTGAGGTCGGACATTAATTTTTTGGCTAAAATTTCAAATTTTGACGTTTATTTCGTCACAAATTTATTTTCATGGGGTGCTTCTAAAAGTAAATTGTACGAAACACACAACAGAACGACTTTTGAACTTTTTTGTTTCGTATTTTTTTAAATATAAGGTTTCAAAGCTTCCAGATTTTGTTCGACGTCTCCTATTGACTCGGTCCAATGTGTGTCCAGTGGCGCGGCGTGAATAATGATCGATTATCGATTTTTCCCCATTTAAAGCTATGGTAAAAAATCGATTATTAAGGTGTTCGTTAAATGGCAGATCAATCGATCTATGGCAAAACACGCCACGCCACTGTGTGTGTCGTGTCGAAAGTACGACACTTTCAAGTCCTCTGTCTTCGCTTCTTTCTTCATCGGAAGTTTTATATGAGACAAACGTCGAAGTTTAACATCAGCATTGATAGTTTTTACCCCCCCCCCCCCCAAAAAAAAAAAATTGTATTTAAGGGAGGAAATTTGGCAAAGTTCGAATGGGACTCATACGGCGTTTTTCCCTTGACTGTGGCTCACGTTCCGGGCGCGGGGGGGGGGGGGTCGCGGGGCGCCGAAAGGGGCAGCGGGCGACCAAGAAGACGCCGCCGCGCTGCCCCGCACGGATTCATAAATTATGGACACCCTCACCTAATCGGAATAAAATAAAAATGTATATGATGGATTGTGAAGCGCTCGGTGCGGTGCGGCGCGCAGTGGAAATAGCAATTCGGAGAGGCCGGACTTGGGCTCTCCAACTGAAACTGGAAATTTTGATGTTAGGTTACTAACACTAGAAGCTTAGATCGCTTGGATCTCGAGTCTGAAAAACATTGACACGAAAAAATACTCTTGATTCAATCGGAGTTTTGCTTGATTCGAGAAACAAACCTTTTGATGCAAGCGGATTTCCTTTCGATTCGGGCAAAAATCCGATAAATTCAAGAGTATTTCTTCTTTTCAATGTTGTTAAAAGCCTGGAATCTAGATCCAAGCAACTATTTTTACAGTGCA